>NC_072734.1:23874406-23947333 GCF_026930045.1 Uloborus diversus | reverse complement strand
TTGCGGAGGAGAGTTCTGAACTCCCCATGCCTTCTCCTGACATACGCGGTTCGTACGGCAACTGCCCCCTCACTTTAAAAAGTAAAGGAGCATTACCCCTCCACTTTTCTAAGTTCAAAATTAACGTTCGATCAAAAAATGATAAAATAGATCGTTTCACATGCGTCAAGAAAGAATAGATTGTTTTGTATTTTTTTCAAGTTATTAGTCATTGAAATTAAAATGGAGCTTTGAATTGGAAGGAGGAGTTGACTGTGGCCATCTGTCTCGATTTTGAAGATCATATCCCGAATTTCATAGATAGTCATTCATTTAATCAAAACGTCTCGTTAAAATTCAGTTCCCCCCCCCCCCCTTTTTTCCGAAAAAAAGTCAGCTTTAGGGGCACCGTCCACCTAACACCGCACTTTGTTGACCCCCCACTTTTTTGGTGCACAGCCGCCTATGCTTCCTAACGTCATCAAAGATAGCCTTTTAGAGCTTCAATTCGATAAAAATTCGGGGGGAAACTTCTCGAACACAACTTTTCATAACATCATTGAGGTTCGTCTAGAATTGCATTTTCGGAGTTCCAATATCGAAACGTGTTTGGCAAAGAGTTCCTGATCCCCAACACCTCCCGTGACGTTACTAATGACAGTCAACAATGGCGTTCTTAAGACTTCAATTTAAAAAATTTCCGGAAAAGATTCTCCGAAACTCCCCTCCCCCTGATGTCACCTAGGTGGTCGAAAATTATGCTTTTAAAATAGTTTTCGGAGGAAAACCCAAGAGCACCTCTATTTATGAGCAAGTATTAAACAGTCTAATAAGCAAACGAATATGTACATAACTATTTCACTTCAAATTTTATCTACAATTCCAATTTTTGTTGTAATCATTTTCCCTCCTTAGGAACTGTCCATTGTTTTATATTTATTTTCAACAAATTTGACCTCCCTCCTCCCCTGCGTCACACTTTACCTTCCCATTGTCGAATGTCTCACTGTTTTTAATAAGCATATTTTCCTTTTAAAAAATAAAATATGTGTAGTCACATCATGTTGGGAAACCGTGAAAACTTAAACGATTATAATTCAATTCGCGCACAAATAAATCCCAGAGAGCAAGGAGCAGATTTTAGCGCCAATATTGCTTTAAATTTTACTTGCTTTGCTATTTTTTTAAAATTCAGTTATTTATTTTTTAATATGGAACATTCATGTGAAAAAAATAGGTGAAGTTTCCACTGCTCCTAAGAGGTGTATCATGCTACATATTTCTTTACTAATAATTAGAGGTGCGACATCGACGGCAAAACATCGATGTTAGAAATTAAAACATGGATGGTATTGATACATCCTTCAAAAAACATCGATCTTTTTATCAATGTATAACATACATTTTTGAATATACTTCAGTAATTTAAGCAATACAAAAGAATACGTATCCGACGAATATATTGAAAATACTGAACCTCAAATTATGAATATAATTTACTAAGAATAATTTCGCAACATCTTGGTATTATAGTAGGGCAAGAATTGCTAATAAGACAAGCACCGATTAATACAACTAGTTATAGTAATAAGGAAATATTTTCAAACTGAATGAAACTAAACGTAAATTTACATCAAAAAAGAATCTAAGAAAAATGTATCATAGCACTTACCATCAGTTGAATGATGAAAAAAAGTTGTGCTAATTATTTTTAAAATACAAAATCAATTCTAACAATTATTTTTAAGAGCAAGAAATATGTGTTGTACTGTTAGTTAATAATTAAACACAAATTGTAAGTAATAGAGGGACGACCTTGTTGGGGGAAGTCGATAAGTAACCCCGAATATTGGCGTTGACAGTTGGAGAAAAAGTTTGTTTACTTTGTCCCCCAGAAGCGCATTTCTCTTTTCGCAGACTATCCCACCAGTCAGAGAAACATCTTTTTCCGATGGAACAGAAATTGTCATCACTATCAAATACTTTAAAGCAACTTTTACCAACTCTCTCTTACCAGTTATAATTTTCACCCTAGTAACGCATAGGAGATCCCTTTAGTTTAAGAACTGGGGCCTTGAAATAGACTGCAAGTTCTGGCACCAGACTACCAGTGTTAGGTTCTTCCAATAGCTTTGACCTTTTCCTCATTCTCTAGTTAATCTTTTATTATCTTGTAGTGATCTTCCCAAAAATCATCCTCTACACAGAAATATTGATCTAATAAAATGGGTGCAAAAAATGATTTTTTTTTTTTTTTTTTTGGCAACTCCATAAGTAAACTTAATTACCTAGCGAGAAAATTGGGGCAAATTTTATGATAATTTTCCATTAAAATGCAATAACATCAACATCGAAACCAAAATATCGATGGTTCAAAAACATCGGAAGAAAAACATCGATGTTTTAACAAAAACATCGATGTCGCACCCCTACTAATAATATAGCTGAAAGTCTGGATATCTGGATCTCTATGACGCACATAGTGCCTAGACTGTTCGGCCGATTTTCATAAAATTTAGCACAAAATTAGTTTGTAGCATAAGGGAAAAGCACTTCGAAGCGTTTTTTTTTTTTTTTTGGAAAATTCGATTTTGTTCCTTCTATACTCCTCTTTTAAGCTCCTTTTCACATAAATTTGATAATATGGGAGATTATATTTTATTCATAGTTTTAAGTTTTAAATCATTCGAAAGCTTAGAACTTTCTGCATAAGATGAAGTTTGTTAGATGTTTGTATGAGCATTAGGAGGACTGTAGGAATCGTTTAAAGAAAACCAAAATCTAAGGAAAAACTTAAGTAAAACAAACGATTCTAAATGATTAAGATCGAAAATAAAATCGAAAATTTATGATAAATGAAATTTATTTCCCAAACGGAAGTTAAATTTGATTTGTTTGTTACCGTGGTTACGTCTTTTACTCCATTTGATTGTTTCATTATTATATTATTATTTTAACGTATTTAAAAACGTATCTAATTTTGCGATCTAAATCCTTTTCTTTTATTGAAAAAGATTTAAACTGAAATATTATAACTGTTAAAAGAAAACATTGCATGCTTTTATTTTCTTAGATTTTATGAAATTATGTTCAGCACATTATTAAAATATTGCTATTACAACGGTCTTTCTTTCGTGTTTAATTTTGGAAAAAGTGTCTTGCTTCGGGTTTTAAGCAAGGAGGGGGGAAACTTACTTCTTCTCTTAATTTTTCTTCTACCAGCAAAGCCGTGCGCGTACCGCTAGTTTTAATACATTTACGCTAAAAAGAATGAAATAAAAATATTTTTGAAAAAAAAATTAAATCGACTTCACAATTGCAACTGGAAATTGCTCTCAAAAATAAAAGTAAATTGTACTCTGAACACCATCGATTCATAATTTTTGAAGTCCACGCAAAAACAGTAGGTAAAATCATGAGTAACCATAATTCAATTGCAACCATAAATTTTAATGGGCTCAGGTTTTTCAATAGCATCTTCATACCTTACATTGATAACAACATATTTGTATAACGATACTAATGTTTAGTTTTTAATTTTGAGTTGTTTTTCTGAAAAGTATGAACGAAATATAGTTACACATTATTTTACCCATCCTTTTTGATCCAACTTCAAAAATTATGCTCAAAAGTAGTACCGAAGGTCAGTGGCGGATCTAGAACTTGGACAAGGGGGGGGCTAACTTAGGTCTGTTAAAAAAAAAAAAAAGTCCAGTATAATATCGTTCAGCATCCTTTTCACGAGAATGTTACGACATTTGTTATTTAAAATAAGCATATGTTTATTTTTAACTTGTAAAACATGAAATACACTAAAAAATTGTCAAAAGAGTTTATTTTTTAAAATGATTATGAAACAATTTTTCAAAAACACAGTCGGCACATTAGTTGTAAGAAAATAAAATGATTTAAATTGTTACTCTAGTTTAAAACAAAAAAAAAAAAATACTTTAAACATTATTTGACATGTTCCCAGTTTTCCAAGCACATTCTCCTCTTCTTACTTTTGCAGAAGAGTTCAATTATTTTGTCGACAGATACATCTCTATCTCTTGCCACATTTGCTAGAGCAAGTCCATTTAACCGTACTTCTCCCATTGTGCTTCTTAAATAGGTTTTTATCCTTTTTAAGGTAGAAAAACTACGTTCAGCTGTTGAAGTCGTTACTGGGATTGTTGCGAAAATTTGGAGAAGAACAGCAATAGATGGGAAAAACGAAGGGTCTAGCTCTTTCAGTGCCCCGATAGCTGTTGTAGGAGGACCGCATATCGGCAGCCATTTATTCCTCCACATCTTGATTTCTGCTAATAGCAAGCTCAAACTTCCTAGTTCATCTGTAAAATTCCTGTATTTTTCTGCAGCAGTTATAATATTTTTGTCAGTATACCTCGACAAGTTCGATGGAATTAGACCTTCGAGGGGAAGCACTCCAAGAAAATCTCTGCTAAATCTGCAATCAATCTCGGAAATGAAGTGATCTATCAGAGGAAGAAAGACTTCGTCTGAAATAAACTTCTGGATTTTCTGGAGGTGTACAGTCTCGAGCACTTTTACGCTTTCCTGATCTGGGTATTTCTAACTCCAGATCCAATTCTTCAGCAATTTCAAGGCAGTTTTTGTAAATAGTTTGAAATTCGAGTTCTGCGTTTTGTCTTACACTCCGAAAAGTGTCCAAAACTTGAGACACATTAGCTAATGCAGAAGACAAATCCTGCTTCGGGCTTTGCAACTGCTGACTTAGCCTCAGTGTCAAACTGAGACAGTACACTGATATTTCGACGCCAACAATAAATTCACTCCTTTTTATTGAAGCATTTAACATATATGCTTTTGTTGACGCTTCGGAAGAGGCAGTTGTATGTAAACTTTCCAGCACAGTCACAACAGGAACAAGTAGTTCCTTAAATGTTATTAGGCTGTCATGCCTTTCTACCCACCGTGTAGGGCAAAGTGCTTTCAATCTCTTTTTTTTAGTTTCCGAAAAGTCTTGCTTTTCTACAACATCGATTAATGCATTTGTTCTGTGCGCAGAAGCCGAGAGAAACACAGAGACAGTCTCAACTGTTCCCATTACGTTTCTTATAACAGGAATTTGGCAGCTTTTTGTGATGCACAAATTCAGGGAATGGCTGAAACAATGAGTATAAATGGCGAGGGGTTGCTGCTCGGAAATTAGAGCTTGAACGCCCTTAAATGGCCCAGACATGTTGCTTGCTCCATCGTAGCCTTGTCCACAGAGGTATTTGTAAGACAAATTCAGTTTTGTCAGTTCTTCGTCTATTGCGGATTTAATCGATAAACCAGTTGTCGCTTTGAGTTCCACGAATCCAAGGAAATCTTCCCTGGTTGTGAAACTGTCTATGTCGACATATCGCACACAAAACGTAAGCTGCTCCTTCTTACTTTCATCTGTGGTTTCATCACATATTATTGAGAAGTATTTGGCTTTTTGTATACTACTCGTAATCTCCGAACGGATATAATCGCCAATGCATTCGATTATGTCGTTTTGGATTGTTTTGCTGATATGTGTACTGTTTTTTCTGCAAGTGGTAAGGTGCGTTTTCAAATCTTCATCACCAGCATCAATTCTAAAAGCCAATAGACTTTTGAAAACACCCTGGTTTCCTCTTAATGCATTTTCTTGCTCTTCCCTGCTGTTCAAATTGCCGTCATCCCTATGACCTCTCAAAGGCAGATTGTTATGGGCACAAAACAGTACGGTTTTTACTATAGGCTTCAAGCGTTTTAAATTTTGCTCTATTATAGAGGCTTTTCTAGCGTCTATCAGGAGGCCAACATGACTTACTGAACTTCCAGGAATAGGCTCCATGGATTGTTTAAAATGCAGGGCTTTTTCCACAGAAAATTGATGGTATTGGGTAGTTTGGTGATATTTTAGTTCTTCTGTAGCTTTCTTAAACTTAATCAACGGCTCCTTAACGAATGTTTTAAGCACCTGAAAATAAATAAACATCTTATTAAACTGCAATATAAAAAAAAATTTGACGCTCAATTAATATCCCAATTTAGGTGTTAAGAACCGGGTGGAACATTAGAAGCAAAAGTCTTTCGAAATAATTCAAACTAATTTATGTTGATATTCGAGGTTTTATCTTTTAACAGTATGCATGAGTTGCTTATTCCTTTGTATTACTTGATTTCGAATTGAGGTAATTTCAATAATTCATTAAAATTACCATTCTTCCTATTTTTATGGACTTTGCTTAGACAATTAAAAAAATAAATTTGTTATGAATAAATACAGCTTATGAATTTACTTGTCTAATATGATAACTTTTAGTTTACAAGCCTTAAACATATGTAAAAAATATGATGTATTGATGCCATCGACGTTAAAACTGTTAACATAGATATTTTGTCATTGATGTTTCAAAAATAATTAAAAATTAATTTAAATGAACTGTTTTAATAATAATTTTTCTATCTACGAGGTTGTTTTGGTCTATTTCTTCCTTTGGCTTGTGAATGATGGAAGCTTGATCGATATTGACATCGTGAAATGTATTCAGTGGGTCATGAGATTTGCGTAAAACCTAAAGCTGAGTTCGCACTAAGGCGCGGGGTTGCGCGATTCCCGTTTTTTAAAAGATCGCGGTCTTTCTTATCTTGAATTTTTCTATTTTTAAAATGTACTTAATAACGACAGTCAGTATAAATGAAATAGCCGAAAAGAACTTTTGACCACCACTTAATGGAAGAATCTAAGAAATAAACCAAAAAAAAAAACAGAAAAAAAATATCGAGAAGAGCGCTTAAACTATTATTTTGCCTATAAAGAATATTGACACTATTAAAAAAAAAATTCAATTCAATTCTGAAAAATGCCACTTATGAACTGATGGAATTTCTCACCTGATTTCCAATTCCAGCTCCAGTTGGTGCAAACAGAACGCACATTTTACAAAATCCACCAGACGAAAGCTCACTGTAAGCAAGCCAATTGTACTGCTCCAACCATTCTCGTCTAAATTTACGGTTCTGCTTTCCTTCAGCTCTTGTTGGAAAGCTATAACTCACCGGAGGCTTCCATGTTTCATTTAAATATTTCAGCTTTTTATCGTCATCTAAAATCTTTCCAACAGCTAATCCAATATCATATAATTGATAATTTGTTAAAGATGTTATATCAGTAGGATTCTAAAAAAAAAAATACATTTATAAGTTAAGTAATTTAATATATTCCCTACAAATTATAATGCATATTCCTATCTTAAAAATACATTCAAATAGAAATAATTTACCTGATACAAAAATCTTGAATGTTCAAAACGGTTTAAATGCATTTAAAATGCAGTTGACACTCAATTTTACGAAACTCTATTTACGAACACTCACGATTTTAAGAATTATTCTCTAGAAAAAAAATTTAAAAATCTTAAATTTAAGCACTGTAATTTTTCATTATTTTTTATGGTTAAACCAATTTTCTGAAAACGAAACTATCTTTCTCATGCAAAAAGATAGTTATTTAATAATATATGAACAAATAAGATTCCTTTTCAAAGTTTTAGTAAATTTCAAAAAATTTGTCTAATTCATTAGCAAACATTCTAAATTCACACCTTTATTTTTTCAACTTATGAGAGTACCAATGTAGAAGAGAGAAAAAACTATAGTAGTATTGCAAAAAAAAAAAAAAAAACCCTCAGTATAAAATGCTGAAACTTAACATGTGAAAAATAAATAAATGAATTAAAAATTGAACAAAGGCACCTGATTTTTATCAGATTGCTTTGAAATCACCTCACCTTTTGCCCATGTTTTGGGGTAAAAAAAAAAAAAAAAAAAAAAAATTTTCAATGCAAAAAAAAAAAGTGCAAGGTTATGGATGCAGAAATTCGTTAAACGTCTTAGACTCAATAATCTCACACTTTTTTTTACATTGAAAAAGGGTGTCCTGCTAACATGACCCCCCCCCCCCCCATGTACCAGCAATCATGATTACTATTTTACTTATTTATGCTTTAAACGATAATTTTAATTTTATTTTTGTATATCAATATACAGTTGGTATGTTATAACATATTTAAAATATAGCTGAATTTTAAAGAAAATATATTTACTTGTTCTTTAGAAGTCTCACATCCAGCTGTACAGTTGTTCACATTCTCAACGTTAGATGTAGTCGGCATGCGTTGTAGTAGTCCATTATTAGAACACGGCTGTTTGGAATCTGATGGTATTTTATCGATACTAACTCCATCGTGTCCTTGGAAATCATCAGTTATATGCGTATTGCTTTTACTAAAATAATCTGTAAGTCGACGCTTCATATTCACTCGACAATACTTATATTTAAAATATCAAAACAATTGCGAAATAAATCAAGTCAAACACCAATTTTGCGCCCGCCCTTTAAAGCGCCAGTCCAACAAAATCGCCACATTTGTTTCTTAACAAAACTTCCAAGTGTGAAAAAACCAAGAATCCAAGTATGAATTTTAATACAAGCAATTCGTTAAAACAACAGTTCAATACTGCGACAACCGATGCCGCGTCCCAGAAAAACTTTTCCACAATTTTCCACCTTTTATTATTTTAACTAAATTTTCGCTCTTGGTGTTTCCTTATCAGTAACCTTAGCATATTATGAGCATTACTACTTCGTTGTGCTATTGCTGGTTGTTCAAAAGAGGAGTACTCAATGTTGTCTCTGGGCAGAAACAGCCTATTAAGAGTTCATTTACAATAAACATAAGTCCTAACGAGACACATGGTCAGCAATTCAACATTACAGAAAGGAACTATTGCTTTTTTTCTAGTCCGACTGCATATTCCTAATTCAGTGGGAGGGACTCTATTATCGGTTTCCGCGGAAATAGGGATGCACCATACCTGCTCCTGATGATACCTGTCAGTAGCCATTATGTATCGTCCTCTCCGGCTTGCTTAGTACACTTGCTTAATTTACTGCCTAAACGTTTTGAAAAGGATTAGTGAACGACAGGTTTTCATTCTGGATGTCGCGGGCTTCAAAGAAAGAACAGTGGTGTCCGTTGACAGGAAGAGAATTTAGTAAACATAATCCTAGCTTAAGTTTACAAAAGTGGTGCAGTAATGAAAATCGCTGAAATTTCATTTTCTATGAATGTAATTTTTAACCAAATGGTAAGGGTTGCTATAGTATCCTTAGCACCTCCCCCTCCTCCCCACTGCTCTACAGATCCACCATTGAAGCTGTATAAATTTTATGAAATATTACAAACTTAGTAAAAATATTAAAGTATTAAAAATATCTAAAACTGAAATTTTATCGAGTGTAAGTTCTGACCTCAAGGGGATACTATAGACCCCCTTAGCCCCCCCCCCCCCGCATAGATCTGCCAGTGAAATGTATAAATTTAATTTAATATAATACAAACATAAAATATCCATAAGTAGTGCAGTATTAAAAAATATAAAATTTCAGTTTTATCTAGTATAAGTTTTGACCTCATGGAGGTAGGGGGGGCTATACTCCCTTGCCCCCCCCCTCATAGATTCGCCACTGACGGCGTTAATTGGAAAGTAATAACTTCAGATTAAAAACCTCGATAGCAGAACAAAGTTATTGTCTCGAAGACTTTCCATGAAATTACAAATCGCATTGTAATCTGTTGTAAGTTTTAGCCAAATGGGAGAAGGGGTCACAGTCCCCTCACTACCCCCCCCCCCACCCCAAACTCGCCATTAATAAACCACCGTATATAGTGTACATATTTAATAAAATATAATGCATGTTTGTAATTCGCAGAAGTATTGACGTATTTAAAATCTTCGAAATTTCGGTTTTATCTAGTGTAAATTTTGACCTTATGGGAGAGGAGGGGGGGGGGGCTATAGCTCCCTTAGCCTTGGAATGATGTAAAATATATTACGGCTAACTTTCAGATTAAAAAATACCTCGATCGCAGAATGAAATTATTCCCTCTGAGCCGTTCCGTGCCATTGCAGATCACAATTTAATCTGTCGTAAGTTTTGACGAAATGAGAGAAGAAGCTACAGTCCCTTATGCCCTCTCCCATCCCCCATGTATACGCCGCTCTATATAGTGCTTCTATATTTATTTAAATATAATACAAACTTAAACATGTTACAATATCGCAGTATTAAAAATCTCTGAAATTTCGATTTTATCTAGTGTAAGTTCAGACCTCATGGGGGGGGACTATAGCCCCTTTAGCCCCCCCCCCCCGTGGATCCGCCACTGATAGTGCTTCTATATTTATTTAAATATAATACAAACTTAAACATGTAACAATATTGCAGTATTAAAAATCTCTGAAATTTCGATTTTATCTAGTGTAAGTTCAGACCTCATGGGGGGGGCTATAGCCCCCTTAGCCCCCCCCGTGGATCCGCCACTGCCGAAGGTGTTCAAAGAACGAAATTATTTTTTACTTCTTAGAGGAATTTGAGGCTGCAGTTTTGAAGTCGCTTCTATTTATTTTCAAAAATATTCCCAGACTTCAATGTCGAATCCCATCCCTTTTACGTCATCAAAGATAGCGTAAAATTTCGCTTTTAGAAATTTCTGCGGGAATTATATTTACGACAGTTTAAAGTAGCCTCTCAATTTGTTTGAAAGAAAAAGTTTTTGACTAGTGTATAGTGTATTTTGACTGTGTTAATGCTTCATGAGCTTGGACATTGAAGAAAAAACTGCGCGAAAGCTTGAAACAATCCAGAGAGCATCAGGGTCCGACAAACTAAAAGTGAGGCCCTGGCCCACAATAATTTTAAGTCCCCAGAAGACTCCGTAGACCGGTCGGAATGCATTTTTGCGGGTCACTTTGTCTATCAAAGAACTATGTAAATCATTAATCATGTGCATTCGCGAGTCTCCTTCGGGGCAACTCGTAATTGTGACATAGAATATTCACTGCTGGCAGAGTTAATAAAAATTCTCCTTTAAGAAAAGTCTTTGCCTACTAAAAAGTCATTCTTTTTGAATTATTACTTTAAAAATACATGCATTTTTCTTATAGTTGCAATCATGGGCGCCCATATGCAAAATTGTAGGGGGGGGGGCTCAGATATTTTAATCATGGTTTAGCATGATATTTTCCCCATGTAAACCAATTTCATGACAGATTAGAGTCACTAAAATTGGACATTTTTAATTACTTATTCATTAATGGCTGGAAAAGAAATATTTTTACATTTTTGCAAAGAAAAAAAAAATACTAAAAACGAGAAAGTTCTAATTTCTAAAGGGGGTTAGCCCCCCCCCCTATATGGGCGCCCTTGGTTGCAATGCTATACATAATTCTTCAAGTAATTTGGGGGCAGGTAGGAAGATGGGGGACCCAGTCCCAGGCCTAGTTGGTCTGTGCGTATCATCAGGCCCCGGAGAGCATTGAAAGATGCATGTTGCGATTCGTCCGAAGAGGCAGAAAGCGAAACACTTGGATTACGGAGCAAATCAAAGTTACTGATGACATTAGTAAACAGTAAAAAAAAATAAAATAGAACTAGGTGGGCACTGGGTACTTTTCCAGAAGAAAAGAAACTATAATGGATGGACAACCAAAGCTGAACACTGAGAGATAAAACCTAAGAGGAGACCACAGATCACAGTGACGTTGGAGAGTTGAGACAGTTAGGTTTTTCTGGAGTAGAATGGAGGTGAATAATAGAAAATTAGCAATTTGAAATGTTTGGCAGAGCAAAACTGACATTGATTGTGATGATTTTTAATGAGTTCAAGATTGCACGCTAACTCCGATCTTCAGAAAAATCATCTGCAAGACTGAGAAATATGAAAATTTGGCACAAAATTACTTCAGGGGACAAAATTCATTCACTTTGTCTTGCTAGGGATGTGCAAGACAAAGTTATTTTTTATTGCTCTCTTTTGGTTTATCTTTTGAGATTTTTTTCCATAAAAGTGCTGAGATCCTTCCTCCCTTCCTTTTTATTTATTTATTTTTGTTATTCATTCATTAGTTTTAAGAAGAAAACGCCCGACATCCTATTCATCAGTCTTTGATTTTGAGATTGTATTATGTGATGCAGTGCCGATAAAATTGCACGCAGCAAAAATAACCGAAATGTGACACAAAATTGACGCACAAATCTCCTAGTGTCTGACTGTTTTCAACAAAAATAAATCTTGAATAATTCTTTTAAAATAGCATGGGAAAAAAAAAGCAAGTATACAAAATTGCTCTCTTTGAAAACAAACATCTTCGGGGGAAAAAATAATACCTAGTGAGTTCTGGTATTCCGGCAGGTATCGCGAAAATACACGGGAAGATTTAGAACCACTTCTTTTTTCTTGTTACCCCACCCTTTGTCTGTCCAATCACCATAACTGCAGCTTTATGTCGTCATGCCTCATCCCTCCCCTGCCTGTGCTCTATATCAGCTAGTGAACGTAAGATAAATGAGAAGAGGTTACTACTTTTGGCAGTGTATCGCTCTCTTAAAAAAGTCATCTTATTTCCAATTTTTTTGAAATATTTAGTTAATAACGGGGGGGAGGGACGCTAATATAGATTTTCTGGGTTTGAAAAAGAAAAAAATGGTAATTCTTTGTGTCACAGATATTTGTAAGAAATTTGCATTCGAGGACAAGGAGTTTGCTCAATCGATTTGCACAAATGCATAATTTTTAGGCATATCTTTAATTCTTTAAACTTAACATTTTTAACTGTGACATGTTTGAATAAAGGAATTATTATACATCATAATTCGGAAGTATCAACTTTCTGAAATAATTTTTTGTACATGAAAAAATAATGATTTATACATTTTTGCGAGTGTGATCGCACAGTCACGCATGCAGGACGAACAAATCATTATTTTTAAAATACAGTAGAACCTTGTTTATCCAACTCCCGTTTATTCGGATCTCCGGATCAAATTTGAACATTCCCCTCAAAAATTTTTCAAAACTATTGCAAAAAAAAATAAAAAAATGCTGTTCATTATACTTTCTTAGCTAAAAAATAATCATTACTATTTATATTTTATTTTTCATTGCAGAAAAGATTTTCATGGCTATTTTATTTTTCACTGATTGATTTTTCCCCCATAAAATTATTCTTATTGAAGAGTTGTGCAAACTCGGTGCCTTATCTACAGTAGGCTTTTATAGTATACTATTGTAGTGTCTTGCAGTAGCTATTGCGAACATCTTTTCTTACAAAACATACAGGGTTTTTCTTCAAATTTTGAATATTTGTCTCAAACAAAAACATCAAAATTCTTAAATTTGAAAGTGACAAACACTCTATTTAACCTATTTTAAATGTCAAAAAATATGAATTTAATAAGTACAAGCATTTATTCTTTTGAGCTGTGAAAAAGACAGAAAATATTTAACGGGAGGGAAATTATGTAGTGTAAACATCAGATTTTCACTTCAATTAATCGATGCGTCATCTCTAATCTCTTACATTTGCTCTTATTACAGGCCCGAAAGCTGCACCCCATCATTTAAATAACCTATTTTAACAACAATCAGTAGAATAGGGTCAGGTGGGGTAAAATGGGTAGTCAGAATATATGGTTTAAAAAGTCAGTTTTTTAAAATTAAATTTGCATTTTTTTGAGTTGGTTATTATACTTGGCTGTTCTGAATTATATATCACAAAATATATTTTTTCAATAGATTATTTTTTAGTGAGTGGCAACACTTTAAAATGAAGTCGATAAATTCAAGCCGCATGTTGTCTGCTTAAACTTCTATCTCCAGCTCCTGATTTTTGGGGAATTTTTATTACTGTGTCATAATATCTTTAGTTAGACATTTTTATTGCTGCTTCAACTTACAGGGAAGAAAAAAAAAATTTTTTTCTATTTTTAATCTCATATTTTGAAAATGGGGTAAAATGGGTATATATGGTTAGGCTTACAATTCCAGCAAGTTGTTTTAAAAGGTACAGCATATTCTCCTTTAAATGAATATTAATTCATTTGCGGTTGATTCAAAATGATTGAAATATAAAAATATGCACAATGCCATTATTTTATAAAATAAACTTTACTCCATCATAATAAATAAAAATAAGCCACAGGTATACTTATTCTAGTGTTTGTGTGCACTTGCGCATAAAATAACAATTTCCTCTGAATATGCTGGCCCAGCCTGCTGCTCGTCACATTTTTATTTGATTGCAATCAGATTCTATCAATTTCTCTGATGTACTCTAATGTACCTTTAATTTCTCGGAACACATCCTCGTTTCAATCCGAAAAGTATGCGTCACAAAGCACAATTTCCTCACCTTACAAAGATTTGAAAAGTGCAATATTGTCAGCAATTTTAACAAGTGTTTCAGATTTGACAACTACCTGCATGATTTATTTAAAACAACTTAAACAGGTGCTGGCAAATACAGGAAATAAATGACAAAGATGTTTTAGAAAGGCTAAGAGTTGAAAGTGAAAAACGTAAGGAATTTAAAAACAAGAAAATAAAAAATAGATGAAAAAGAAAGTCTCCATTCAGAGGAAGTATCTGGAATAGAAACTGCTGAAAATATGCTTATGAAGCAAAGTTTAACCACAGGTGCAAAGGTATAAGTATTATACTTTGAGGAAACAAGCAAGGAAGAATTTATTGGCAAATATATGGCTGTTGAGGAAAATTTTATGAGGTGAAATACTTTTAAAAAATCCAAGATGGGGGATTTTTTTTTTATTTTTCCTGATATAGACGACATGGATTTCATTGAAGAACATCAAATAATAAAAAATTTTAAAGCGCCACAAAGTAACAATAGGCCATTACTTTCTTAAAAGAAAGACAAGTATGGATATCATGAGTTCAAAGAAACCTTATTAATATTTTGTCAAATTTACTCTTTGCACTATTTTTTTTAATTAAATAGTTAAATTTTGATAACTGACTCTTATGCCTTTACTATCACACTTCATTGAACAAATAGTATGCTTTTTTATCACTTCTTAGACTTTAATACCCATTTTACCCCATAGGCTACCCATTTTCACCTGCGTGGGGTAAAATGGGTATACAAAACATATAGTCATAAACACTCCTCTCAAAAATAAATTTGTATCAAATTATGTGTGAAAATCATTTAATTCTACTCTCAACATATGTAATGTATACATAAAACAAAAAAATATTAGAAACGAAATATTTTGACAAAAATACTCGAGTGAAAATCCAAAAGTAGGCTATTTTATACCCATTTTACCCCACCTGACCCTATACAAATGAAATCAAATTTTGAATTAAGGTTATCGTAAAATTTTTGTTAATAAAATAAAATTTAAATAAACCTCTGATGAAGACAATTAAGAATGGATTAATGTCTAGTTACAATCTTCAATGGATCTGCGTCCAACAAATCAACATTGGAGCGTATCATTAAATACTTTTTGATATTCTTTACATCGTAAGAACTCCTGCTGTCCTAAAGTGAATTCTTAAATCTTGAAAAACGTTCAGCATCAACATTTTTTGTTGGAATGTATTTCAAAAAATAAAATTCACTTATGTTCATGTCTTCTTTCATTTTGAGTTTTCCTTTTTCTCAAATTAAAATGTCCGAAATTTTGCATCGATGTATGAAAACCAACATTATTTTACAAGAAGAAAATGCTCTCTTTTCTTTTCATTCTTAAGCTTTTTCTAAACACACACACACACACACACACACACACACACATATATATATATATATATATATATATATATATATATATATATATATATATATATATATATATATATATATATATATATAGCTCTATGAAGGAAAAAGCAGTGGTTCTAAAAGTGCAAAACTTAGCCCTAAGTCACCAAAAAAAAACTCTTCTTCCTTATTAAACTAATGAATGCCTCAATTTTCTCAAATGTGAATCAATTTACCGATGAAGCGCATTTTTATCGACAAGTATCTTTGAAATAATCGACAGAAATTTTGTTGCACTTTTTGTCAAATTTGTGTTACGATCACCAGGTGTTACATATTTTACCTAAGTACAAAGTTTTATGGTCATTATGTCAATGGAAAATATTTTTAAAAAAAACATCTGAAAAAGTTACATCTGAATCAAATACATGGAGAGGCGCAAAACTTTAAATATATGTATCAGTTTCTCATTTTGAACTTGACCTCAGATACTTTTGCACTAAGCACGGCAGTGTTGCTCTTATTGTAGAAGGAATTTTTAGAGCTTATTGTGGGTTTTAAAGATACCATTATCGAGAACTGTTTTAGTTTGGATTTTTCATACGTACGTTAATAAATAAAACTTGATTTTTTTGCCTGATCTTTAATTCTCTTGACCAGTAGTTACTTCTTTTAAATTTAAACACGCACAGCTAAGTGTGAATGTTCCTGGGTAATGTGTTAGTTGCACTAAAACAAACCTTCTCACACAGACCAAGGCACAATTAGCAACTGGAGTTTCTCTGAAGACTCCGGGCCCTTTTTTTAAAATGAATTTCTTAAATAGATCTTTATTTTAGTATTCTTAGTTTTTTTTGTAATAATTAATATTATTCCTTTCATGTTTGTTTCTATCTACTATTTTGCACGATTTTGTGCAATGGTTTTCCACTGTCATTTAGAATACTCAATTTAATCGTGGGGAGGAATCGGACATCAATTCCTGTATTAATCACCAAAGTTTTTCCATGCATGCTATTATAAATAAAAACCTAAAATCAGTTTTGTGCCGGACAATAAATTTCTGAAAACATTCCAAGAACGCTTATTCCATCGATAAAAGTTCTTTTAACCTCTCTGGCTTACGCAAAAGCATCATAGCACGCATGGTTGGTTCCTGTATTTCGGAAGAGTAACAATAGAATGTTTAACACTTTATGGTTTGAAGGATATATGCTTTTGTTTCCCTTGCTCTCATTTCATCTGCATTTCCCTGAGAATTCCTGTTCATCACTTTTTCTAGCTGTATTATCTGGCTAAATATAAACAAGAATTCTTTTTTTTTTTTTTTTTAAAGCTTATGCGATGTAGTAGTTTTGTCACTCATAACTTAATGTCCAATCCTAGGTTATTGCAACGAAATTACAAAATCATATGCAAATGCTTTAATCCTTTATAACAAGGGTTATCTCCACTCACTCAAGATAACTTGTGTTCTCCTGTGGGTCCCCGCTCATGTCGGAATCGAGGGGAATGAGTGTTCAGAACCCCTTGCAAAGAAAGCACGTGACCAAGATCAACCTCTAACAGCCTCCTTCACAGACGTGAATGCTGTTGCCAGGCGAAGGATCTACGATCAGCTTTTCAGCAAGGCAATAATCCCCGACCTACACTACCCAAGAAACTTCTCTTCTACAATATGCATTTCTAGGCTACGCACTCGACATTTCAAGGACATGAAGATATTACCAACTAATAATAAATTTTATCCCATCTGCAAGCACTGTCCCCATTTACAACTCACCCCTGATCATGTTTTTAATTGTCAAGCCATTATTCGCTCCCTCCTCCAACTTGGAGCACCACCAATTGAAATCCTGTACAGACATCGGGCTCCAGAATTAGCAGATCTCTTGTTATCAAGACTTTTGGAGGCATCTAAACTTTTTGCACTCCGCACGTCATTAGACACGACAACAACCACAACAAGGGTTCTCAAACTTTTCCAACTCACTTATTCATTTTTGTGCATCATGCGTGTCCCCAAGAAAAACTTTTAATGGTTTTGAAATTTATTACATAAAAGTTTAACTATTAAACTGTTACAGTTCAATATAATTGCATATCAGTAATCTAAATATAAAAAATGGCTGTATGTGTGTTCCTTTTAAAATTCTCAGTTTACGCCAAACTTTGCCAAATTTGGTATCATTTGGTGCTCAGGAATTTAAGTAGATGTAATTATAGATACAAGGATTTTAGTTTTAACTTTAAAAAACGTTTTAGTGTTGTTTTAAAAAAGTAACTTCTCTTTGAAACATTCTCAAAATTCTAAAAGTTACGCTAGTAGCTCAAATTTTAACACCGTTTTCGTGATAGTGCTTGCTCTTCCTGGTAGGTGCATTGATTTTTTTTTTTTTCTGCATTCCGACATTTTTCTTAAGAATCGCAAAATATCTGCTAAAAAGGAAGAAATATTAACTAAATTTGAAACCCAAGGTTTGAATTCGGTTCAACGTTTTACCCTTTAGATTATTACCGTAAACTGGGGCTACTTGGACCCGAAATTTCAAATTTTTGCAAGTTTTATACTGATTTGTTGCTTAAACACATATAATGTGCGCTGATAACCTTGTTTTTACCGTTTTTCAGACGTTCTGCTACCACCTTAAGCCTTTTTCAAACAGCAATTTTAACCCTTTATATTTCTTTCCTATTTTTAAAAATTGGTTCCAACTCAGTAAATCCATGGTCCAACTCAGCATTAGAAAAGGCAATAAAACAGGTGGTGGGATCAAAAAGGACAATAATTTTGAAAGATAATTCAAAACTACATTCTAGTGTATATATTTATATAAATTAATATGAAATCAACGTATACTTAAAAAACTATTTTTAGGCAAACATAATTTCTCAAATAGCAATATAATCAAACTGCAGCTAAAACTAATTATAATGCGCATTATTTAAACATTAGAGGGAATGAAAACTACTCTCTTTAATAGCTTGGGTGGATTTATTTTCTCTGATAATATAATATTTAATGCCTGCCTTCCTCGCTACTAAATACTACAGGATACCCAGGCTTGTTTAATTTCCTTTTTAGAGTTGATATATTTAAGTCAAAATGATCTGAGGCCACTCTCTGAGACATTTCTCTGGAATTAATTGAATCTAGACACAATTGTAATTTTTTTCTCCCAACAATCTGCATATTTCCTACTTCCAGGGGTTCTCTTTTACTTTCGGACCCTTTTTATCCTTAGATCTGCAAATAAATGGGTGTAAATAGTTACTAACCTCTTTACTTATAAATAATACAAACCATACTTAACATAATTTAGTGATGAATGTGGTCGGGGACTGCTTGAACGCTGGGTTCAAGTAGCCCCATTTTAAAGCGACCAGTGCACTTTTACTGACTTATATTAGTTACCGTGTTAATTATACAGCTATAACCTTAAAACACTGTTATTTTATTAAGAAATAGAACGCAAACATAAAACTATCTTCACCTTGCTGATATCAGATGTTTCCATGTACCTACATGTGAAAGTTTGCAGACACTAAAAACAATAAAAACAACTGTTTAAACAACTTGCAATCATAACTTCAATCAGAAAAAGGCAGGAATAGCAGAAACTTTGTTTCGTGCTCCAGCCTCTGCCTAGTACTGCCACCTGTCATGGAGAAGGTTTTTAAGTCGATACATTGAATTTTATTGAACCAGGACAGATTTTAAACACTTTTTTTCTCATGGGTTCAAGTAGCTCCACTTTACTGTATCTATTTGCCAAAGTTCATGATGAATGCTATACATTCGTCAGGACATAGCATACACTGAGATACAAAAGCAGACATAAGAAAACACAGACAGCCTTTTAAAAATACAGACATACTATTATTGCTTGAGCCAATTTCCACTTTTCCTTTTTTTAGCATCAAAATTTAAAAACTGGTGCGACTTTGCTATGTGATACTTTATATTTCTCACTTTTTTACTCTCAATATGAAACTCTAATCTTAGTAGACTATATATTCTTACATTTGGTACCGTTTTGGTTTTCGTAATGATTTTTCGAACGATTTTCTTCCTTTTTTCTTTTTATAAATTTAGGTAGATTTTTTTAAACTATTGCACTTCTTTTAATAGTTATAATCAATCAAAATTTAGAAAAGTTGGTTCATAATAGCTTAAATAGGAATAAATAATCGGATGACACAAAGAAAAATAAGTGTGAACATATAAATAGAGGAAAAATAGAAATGATAAATATAAAGGAGATTTAATAGAGCGAAATGTTTTTCGTGTCTTTCCCTAGAGCCTTCAGCACCTTGAAAAAAAAAAAAAAAAAAACCCAAAGGGAAAAAAGGCTTTTTAAGAACGTGGAAAAATAAAAAAAATGTTTATCGCTAATTGGTCTAAAATTACTTTGCGTAACAGAAGTAGAATTACATTTTCAGATCTCATTAGTGTACGAAAATAAAACTGAGGTGTACAGGATGACATCACCGCTTTGAAATTTCAACTAATGGAAAGGAGATCTCAAGCAGCCATCGTGACTGAGCTTTGTTATGACTGTATTATCAAATCCTTCTACTGTCTACTATCTCAAATTTCACAGGACAGAAGAAAAACTCGAGATAAAGAGATTTCGAAGTACAGAAGTTTTTTCATAAAATTAATGAAAATAAGCAAGTGGAACAAAGAGTTAATATAGATTCTTTTTATTTATATTATGGAACATTTCACTATTTGGCTTATAATGATCAGGCTTTTTTTTTTCTTCTTTTAGTGATTACTATATCAATAGTGAGTTTCTAAATATCTTTAGGGGTGGCTTCCCGTTTCACCTTTTCCCTTTTCACCGTTAAAAAGTAACAAAGGATTGTACTAGTCCGTTTACAATGGGGACGCAGGTGTCAGGTATATCTCCTGCAAGGTTTCCTAGGGGTAGGAAACAAATTGGAATGTCAAACCTGTTTCACAAACTTTTATCATTTCAATATCAAGCCACCACTTTAATTTCTGCATTAATTGCAGTATTCTGCTTGAACACGGGATTTCTTTCCTCTCAGTTTCGCTCCAAAAATGTTCGCAGTTTCTTTTTTGTTAGCCAAAAGAGGTGGAAGAATTCTTCAGTATAAAAATTATTTTTATCATATCATCAGTAGGAGGATGACCCAACAGTATGACCGATAAAGCCGCAATAAGGCACTTAAATTTGTTTACAATGATTAAGTTTTTGCATATTTTTAATTTCACATCTCGACTGAAAAAAAATAATAAAAAGACGGCTGATTTATAAGAAAATATGCTTGGAAAAATAGTTAAACTGAGTCTCATGAGCATTTATAAATTTTTAATTAAATATTATTTTTTTATGTCTGTAATGATTTATGCCCTTTATTTACTTATATAAATAGCCAATTTTTCTGATATACAGTAAGTGCAAAAACGAGGAAAATTCAAAAATTGTCCTAAATTTAATGTGTGTTGCGCTGCAAATTTCACTCATTTTTATCTATTTATAGCCGACCCAGCAAACGTTGTTCTGCCATATAAATATTTTTTAGTGAATATTTTAGTTAGTCAAAAAATAACGTGTGTATTGTAAGTTTGTGGGGATGAGATCTTAGACAGAAAGAAGAACGGATGCTGCAGACGATAATCACCGATAAAAAAAAAATCATTTTTCTCAATACAATACTACACACACACAGACACATATTTTTGTATCGTTCAAAATTTGGCACCCACTGTTTTGTGATACAAGGCAAATGCAGAAAAAAATGTTAAAATGACGCGACGCGCCGACAAAACGTCGGAAAACTCTTAATGATTAAAAAAATAAATTGTTGCCATCTTCTGTTTGTCTACAAATAAAATGTTTGCACTTAAATTATGTAAGGCTTTTTCAATGATTTTCAACAATGGTCTTTACAATGATTTTGAAAAAAAAAAAGTTCGTGATAGGGACACCCTGATTACCTAGCGATATGAAATATACTTTATGGCCTTTTCTCATACCTACCAAATACGCATAAAAAATTCATAAAAATCAGTCGAACCGTTTCGGAGCAGTTCGAACACTAACACCGTGACATTAGATTTTTATATCTATACTAATATTCTAAAGAGAGAGAGAGCGGATTTTTGTGTATTTACATGTTCGAGGTAATCTCCGGAACCATTGCAACTATTTGAAAAATTCTTTCACTGTATGAAAAGTGCATTGCATTCGTACTGAGTGACATAGGCTATAAATTATGCATATATATATATTTATACTAATTTTTTAAACCAATAGTTTGTCTCCGCTACCAGTTTATGTTTCGTACGGTTTTGTTCTTATATACGTAAAAACGAGATTTGATTGTCTCGCATATACTGTCATTGCAGGTTTTCAACGAACTGAATACTGAGTGATGTCAGGATAAGAATAGTCAAAAGCTATGCAATCATTTGAGGCTGTAGAAGGTCGGGTATATAGCATTCTATTTGCCTAGAACATTGCAAACCATGTAGTGTCACAGGATGCTCATGCTTCAAAACTTTTTTAAATGAACCATAACTGAGATTCGCTTCAGGCAAATTAGTTTTTTAATTCAAGTAGTGCAGATAGACAATAATAATCCGTGCTTCTAAAAGTCGTAATTTTTCATGCCTTTTGCGATATCCTTTAATGATTTTTATTCATTCTAAAATCGAAACGAGAAACATCTGCTAATGAGTTCACTTAAGTACATTAAGTTTAGAAAATTCTAAATTGAAAGAGTAATTGCACATAATTACCGTACAATCAAAGTTAAGAGTTAAAACAACAACATTAGAACATTGGATAGAAAAGAATTTAACAAAGAAGAGAAAAAAAAAATAAAAGTTATTTGGAGAACTATTCTTCATAATGACTATATTTAAACATTTAAACACGATATAATTAAATGATATAGCTTACGAACATTTTATCAGAAAGAAATTGCCAAAAAAAAAAAAAAAAAAAGGAGGCATGTGAAAAAAGCAAGTTTTCCGGTACAAGAGGTATATAGAGGAATACTGGGATTGAGCAAGACTCAAATCTTAGCAGAATATTTAATGTTCATCCTGCTAGACAATCGAAATTTGGTCACTTAAGAATTCATTTAAAACAATTTCGTGGTTTAACTTACTTCCAAAGTAATTTGGCATAGAACTCGGTCTTATACAAGACGACAAACCTTGGTAAGTAACGGTATACGCCCAAAATGTCGCGGCCAAAATGTCGCGGGCCAAAATGTCGCGGCCAAAATGTCGCCGTCCCAAAATGTCGCCGGTCCAAAATGTCGCCGGTTCAAAATGTCGCCGTCCCAAAATGTCGCCGGTCCAAAATGTCGCCGGTCCAAAATGTCGCCGTCTCAAAATGTCGCCGGTCCAAAATGTCGCCGTCCCAAAATTTCGCCGGTCCAAAATATCGCCGGTCCAAAATGTCGCCGGTTCAAAATGTCGCCGTCCCAAAATGTCGCCGGTCCAAAATGTCGCCGGTCCAAAATGTCGCCAGTCCAAAATGTCGCCAGTCCAAAATGTCGCCAGTCCAAAATGTCGCCGGTTCAAAATGTCGCCAGTCCAAAATGTCGCCGGCCCAAAATTCGCTAGTTCAATTGGTACGAAAAATTTAAATGTAGGTCGATGCTTTTCAGCATAAAAGTTGCGAAAGAATATTAATTGCCTTTCAAAGTAAGTTCCTTCAAAAATTCCAAACGTTTTCTCCTGTCTTAATTCGTAAACATCAGATTAATTCCAGAAAATTAATAGTTTTCAGAAAAACATACGTTTTTCTGTATACTATTAAGAACGTAAACATGCGAAAGGCTGCTGCAATGGATTTCTCTTTCTCGTTTAATCTGATTAATAATAATACTCAAGATGTAAAGCAAAGGATCAAGATGTAACGCAAGGATTCAGACAAAAAATTGGTATGGAAGTAAAACTAAACTGTTCTAAAGGCGAATGAAAGAATAGTGAGGCGCTATGTGAATATGGCAAGAGAATAGGCGGTTTGTATTTTTTGGCGTAATGAAGTAAAAACAAATAACTCTTTCACTCTAGCATATTATTACCTTAGCGACAAGTCAGTAATTTAGGGGATCAGGCGGAATGGCCCCCGACTTTGAATTTTTTTTAATATATACAAGTGGAAGTGCTTTTTATAGCAATCCTATGAAATTTGCATTGGTTATATGCCCGTTATCCTCCCTCTCCCCTTTCACTAGAAAAATTCGAAATCACGGGCCAGGGTGGAAATCAAGTAGAAAGGTATCTTAATGAAATTTAATTTTCTCATAGATTTTTTAACATCACCCTAAGAACGGTAAAAAAAAAAACTGTACGTTTTCAGTGAGATATACGTTGGTTAAAGTAAGATCAAAACTGTTCTGAGACTTTTTCTTTAAATGAAACTGAAGAAGTTTAACAAGACTGTTTGAGACCTTCCTCTGAGAGGACATTTGTATGTCCTTTGCGACCGGGATTTTGGGACAGCAAAACAAATGTTTAACAGAGATGACAGATTATTGCCGTGGAAACTCTGTCTTATGAGTAAAATTCTGAAATTACGTCGGAATCTTCACCGTCAAATCTTTTGAAATCAATGAAACCCGTAACTGCTAAAACAGGTGTCTTTCACTCAGATTTTTGAAAAACGACTCTACGCGATGACAAATATTTTCAATTCTCAACATTCATGAAATTTATATATTCGATAGAATATCAAGGGGGACAATTTCAGAACAGCTATTTTATTAGAGGTTTTCAAGAGGATACTTTCATGCTTGCGAAGTAGCGCTTGTCAGCTGAATCACTTTTTCCAATTTTAAATAGAAAAGAAAAAATTTCACAATGTAGGGTGAAATAACTGATATCAATGAGATTATTCAGGTCAATTTTGACTTATACTTATTACTTTCTTCTTTATCTAATATATAGAAGAAAGTATTGGATTCGTGCAAATTTTCGAATTTCGAATTTTGACGGATTCGTACGTTTTGAGATGTGCTGAGTCCATTTCGACCATTTTTGGAAAATGTCTGTCTGTGTGTGTGTGTGTGTGTGTGTATGTATGTGTGTGTGTGTATGTATGTGTGTCACGTCTGTGTGTGACCAGTTTTTTGTGGCCGCTCAACAACAAAAACTACCGCATGAAATCGAACGAAATTTTGTACACATATGTGCCCCTATGTGAACTTGTGCCCATTAGTTTTTGGCGCGAATTCCTCCAAGGGGGGTGGAGCAATGGAACGTTTTTCGAGTTACGCGTGCTTGCTATTCCTCAGGAAGTAACTGGCGGAATCAAACAAAATTTGGTCCATATGTTGGTATTAACAGGAACAGGTGCTGATTCAATTTTGGTGTCAATAACTCAAACGGGGGTTGAGCTATAGAACGTTTTTTGTCGTCAATTGTGACTGCTGTATCTCAAGAAATAATGAACGGAATGAAAGAAACATTTATCAGCAAGTAGCCCTTAGTGGGTATAAGAACTGATTTTATTTTTGTGTCAACAGCTAAAAAGGGGGGTAGCGCAATCACCCGTTCTTTTTTTCCATTTTGAGTGCCCTATCTCAAGAAGTAATGCTACGTTCTGGTTGAAATTTGGAATATATGTGAATCCATATGTAAACAGGCTCTGGTTCAATTTTGACGCCGATCGCTCCAAGAGGTGTTGATTTTTTTTTTTTTTTTTTTTTTTTGCGAATAAAAATATTTTTATTAATGCAACAATAAGAAAGATAAATCGTAATAAATTGTCGTCTGCGTATTTCTCGTGATTTTAATTGTATGGAAATGATAGGAAATATTATCTCAATGATTTAAAATTTTTAACTGTTGCCATCTTATATTTGTTAACAAATAAAATATTTGTAATTAATTCAAGCAAGGCTTTTAAAATAACTTTCAATTTTCGCTCTTTGATTTGCTTTTGCAATAATTCAGACATTGGGATAGTCGTCAAGTTTTTGCATGTGTAATTTTGTTTTTGTTGGGAATATTGCTTCCTCGTCAAGCATGGGGAGGGATCAGAAAAAAAAAAAGAAAAATATAGAAGAAAGTTTCGTGATGGCCACAACATACTAGTTTTTAAAATGAGTTTCAAAAGTAATAGTTCTAGCTCAATATAGCTTGGTAATTCAGAAAGAAAAGAATACTGATAATAATAATAATAAACAAATAAGTTTTTCCCTCTCAGAAAAAAATGTTGTTTTAATTATTGAATTTTTACTACGCAAATTGTATAAGAATGCAAACTCAGTTTTTATTTAACACCCACGCTAGTTAAAGTGCTACAAAAATGAGAGGAATACACGGCTAATTTAGATTTTATTGATATCTTGCTCAACCTCTCATATTTAAATTCAGTATATTTTTCATTGTTTATTTAATTACACTGACTCACGTAAACGATTACGAAACTCAACTTAGAACGAAAATAAGGCTTGTTTTCGTTTAATTTCACTTGCATACTACATTTTTGTATGAATCCTCGCATTACTTCTTGAGATATAGCAGTCACATAAAACGATTAAAAATATTCGGTGATCCATCCTTTTGGGATGACTGAAGCCAAAAATAAATGAGCAACTCGCCCTTTAAGATATACCTGTAGACCAAATTTTGTCTTAACCCTTGTACAGTAGACCCTCGTTTTACGCGGGTGTTATGTTCCACGGAAATGCTGCGTAAATCGAAACCGCGTAAATTGAGACCTAATATCAAAAATAGGGAATGGGTTCAAAATAGGGATTAGGTTCCGTAGATAAAAAAATACTTCATTCTAGTGATGACTAATTGTATGAAAAGTTTAATGTGTACTTATATCGATTTTTATGCATAATATGCATAAAGAAAACAAACTAATTTCGTGTTCTGTTTATGAAGAAGAGCTGGCTATGATAGTCTTTTGGTAGTCATTAAGAATTTTTCCTCTAATTCTTTGCTGAGCATTAACGCATCCATGACCACTTGCGTCATTTCCTTGATAAAATCTTCCTTCACTAACAAATCAGAAAAAAGATTATTTCTATTGTCTACGAATGGTTCAAAATTTTCAATGTGAGCGTTTTTGGTTGTGTGTCACCGGAGTCGGTATCCTCGTTGGTTTTGACCTCCTTTGTCACTCCTAAAAGCTCTTCTTCCAGTGAGTTCTGAACTGTGTGAGTTTAATCACTTTACTTCTATAATGGAAAAAGCTCTGGAACCAATCGCATAAAATGTCTCCAAGGACCCAAGTTCGATTATTAGCACGCCAAAATGCAGTTAGTTACGAGTAATCTGCAATCTACAGGAGCTTGGGTTTTGAAAGAGAGGAAAATGTTACCTGTTTGCATTGCCGCATCAGCGTAAAACCGAAACTCATCTGCGTAAATAAAATAAAGGTGTCAAATCTTCAACCGCGTATTATCGAAACCGCGTAAAATAAACCTGCTGAAAACGAGGGTCTACTGAGATATATCAGTCACAGATTAAAAAAAAAAAGAAAGGAAAAAAAAAAACATTCGATTGCTCCACCCTCTGGTGTTATTGGCCCCAAAATCTGTCCCCCTGCTGCTTCCTAACATTTTATTTGATTCCGCTCATCATTTTTTGAGAAATGACAGTCACGCATATCGATGAAAACGTTCAGTTACTCCACTATCTTGAACGAATTGACGCAAAAAAACCACGCAGCCCTAAATCATATATGGGTACTTGCGGGTATCGTTCGAATTCTTACCACAGGTTTTGACGTAGAATGGCCCCAAAAAATCGGTCACATACAAACGCACACTATTCTTGAAGAAAAGTTTTAAAAAATTTATCGAACGTCAGAACTGAACGCCGTCAGAACGTTTTACAGTTGGTAGATAGCGAGTCACAAGAAATAAGATAACGTAACGCTTGTATTCTATTTGTTTGCTGAAAAACAGCCGAGAGTTGCGAATCAAAACGGAATAATCTTTTTAGAATTCATCAAGAAACTCAGTTAGTTCGGTCCCATTTTTAACGAAGACATTTATTAAAGGCAGTAATCATTTATTCTGCAAATTTGCTGTTAAACAGCATTTTTGTACATTTGCATTTTTCTTACCAACTGAATGAGCGAATTTTGGTTCTACGACATTTTGGACAGGCGACATTTTGGCCCGGCGACATTTTGGCCCGGCGACATTTTGGCCCGGCGACATTTTGGACAGGCGACATTTTGGACAGGCGACATTTTGGCCCGGCGACATTTCGGCCCGGCGACATTTTGGATCGGCGACATTTTGGATCGGCGACATTTTGGCCCGGCGACATTTTGGACAGGCGACATTTTGGCCCGGCGACATTTTGGACCGGCGACATTTTGGGCCGGCGACATTTTGGATCGGCGACATTTTGGCCTGGCGACATTTTGGACAAGCGACATTTTGGACCGGCGACATTTTGGCCTGGCGACATTTTGGACAAGCGACATTTTGGCCCGGCGACATTTTGGCCGCGACATTTTGTCCCGCGACATTTCGGTGGCGACATTTTGACCCCAAACCCTTGGTAACTAACCTCATTTAATGTTGTAACTTTTTGACTCCGCTCCTAAACTCAGAGAATTGTTTACAACTATTTTAACTTTTATGTAAACTTTTAGATCCTATTGCTTTATGGCAAACATTAAAGAAACATCTCTGTGACGAGATATTGCAAGGCGATGCGTCAGCAGAAATACTTTGATTGTCGCTAAATGTCAAATGACATAAACTAAAGCCTACTTAAAAAAAAAAAAGGAATAATTTGTCAATGAAGCGAAAACTCAATAGGGGATTTTTGCTTGCCACCGCTGCTATGAACGAAAACAATCTTTTAAAAACAAGATTGGGACATAAAAGCTAGGAATTCAAATTAATTGTTTAACGGCACCCGGTTGAATTGGAAACAATTATACAAATTCCACACTATGTTTCAGCTTTTGTTATTATCTATTTCATTTATAAAGCAGTATATAATCTTTTATATTTATATAACATAAAATATTTTCGAGTTAATTCTTGAAGTCTTTCGATGTTTAACGAAGTCAAAATGTTTAACATTTATCATTATCTATTTAGTTGTAAAATAGTAAATGATTTTTCATGATAATTCACAAAATATTTTCGAGTAATTAATTCTAATTTAATTCTCCTTACGTTAAAATGTTTTATTATTTATTATTTTTCCGTTTACTTGTAAAGCAGTATATTATTTTTAATGTTATCTGACATAAAATATTTGGGTGATTTTCAAATGCATTGACACATTAGGTTCGACACAGTTTAATTAATTCTGTCTTAATGTTTTACTGCAAAATATTTTTCAGCATTAGTTAGTATAGAATTTAGTTGTAAAGCCAGCAGTATATATGGTTTTTCAAACCACAATTATTTTCGAGTAATTAATTCGTTTTTACGTGAAAATTGCTCGGCATTTATTATTTCTAGTTTACTTGTAAAGTGTATGATTTTTCTTGTTTATGTAAGAGGAAATGTTTTCGGGTTAATTCTTGTTCATTTAATTTTACGTCAAAATGTTGCAGCACTTATTATTATCTTATTTAGTTGTGAAACAGTAAGTGATTTTTCATGATCTTTATAAGGAAAATATTTAGTTCCTATAAAGAGTTAATTCTTTCTGAGTTGTTTTTAGGTCTAAGTGCTTGTAGACCTAAATGGCGAAATGGTTAGAGCAATGCATCAAATTAGAGCAACATTTAATTATTATTTAATTTAGTTGTAAAAACGCCAAAGTTGTACATGTTTACATAGCATTAAATATTTTCGATTAATTAATTCTTACTCAATTGTTCTTATGCCAGAACATTTCTGCATTATCTATTTCAGTTGCAAAGCAGTATATGGTTTTTAATGTTTATATTACAGAAAATATTTTTGAATTAATTCTTGCACAGTTGCTTTTACGTACAAAATGCATCAGCATTTATTATTATCTAATTTAGTAGTAAAACAATATGGGATTTTTTTTATGTTACATGTTTTTCCGCAGCTAATTTTTTACTAAATTATTATTGCGTCAAAATGTTTCATCATTTATCATTATCAACATTAGTTGTAAAATAGTAAATGATTTTTTAAAGATAATACACAAAATATATAAATTTTCGAATAAATAAGTCTAACTCAATTGTTTCTATGTAAAAATGTTTCAGCATTTATTATTTCTTAGTTTAATTGTAAAGCAGTATATGATTTTTCATGTTGTGTGACAAACTATTTTCGAGTTAACTCTTGCACAGTTGTCCTTACGTGAAAATGTGTTAGCATTTATTATTATCTAATCTAGTAAAATAATATGGTATTTTTTACGGAACATATTTTTGAGCAACTTATTTTTACTAAATTGTTTTTTTATCAAAATAATTCCTCATTTATCATTATTAACATAAGCTGTAAAACTGTAAATGATTTTTCACGATAATAAACAAAATATTTTAGAAATAATAAACTCTAATTCAATTGTTTTTACTTCAAAAAGTTTCAGTATTTATTATTTCTTAGTTTAATTGCAAAGCAGTATATGCTTTTTCATGTTGTGTGACAAACTATTTTCGAGTTAACTCTTGCACAGTTGTCTTTACATGAAAATGTGTTAGCATTTATTATTATTTAATCCAGTAAAATATTATGGTATTTTTTACGTAACATATTTTTGAGCAACTAATTTTTACTAAAATGTTTTTACATCAAAATGTTTCATCATTTATCATTACCAACATTAGCTGTAAAACTCTAAATGATTTTTCACGATAATAAACAAAACTTTTTAGAAATAATAAACTCTAACTTGTTTTTACGTCAAAATGTTTCAGCATTTACTATTTCGTAGTTTAATTGCAAAGCAGTATATGATTTTTCATGTTGTGTGACAAACTATTTTCGAGATAACTCTTGCACAGTCGTCTTTACGTGAAAATGTGTTAGCATTTATTATTATCTAATCTAGCAAAATATTATGGTATTTTTTACGTAACATACTTTTGAGCAACTTATTTTTACTAAATTGTTTTTTTATCAAAATTTTTCATCATTTATCATTATTAACATTAGCTGAAAAATGTAAATGATTTTTCACGGTAATAAACAAAATATTTTAGAAATAATAAACTCTAACTCAATTGTTTTTACGTAAAAATGTTTCAGCATTTATTATTTCTTAGTTTAATTGCAAAGCAGTATATGATTTTTCATGTTGTGTGACAAACTATTTTCGAGTTAACTCTTGCACAGTTGTCTTTACGTGAAAATGTGTTAGTATGAAAATTATCTAATCTAGTAAAATAATATGGTATTTTTTACGTAACATATTTTTGAGCAACTAATTTTTACTAAATTGTTTTTTTATCAAAATGTTTCATCATTTATCATTATTAACATTAGCTGAAAAATGTAAATGATTTTTCACAATAATAAACAACATATTTTAGAAATAATAAACTCCAATTCAATTGTTTTTACTTAAAAATGTTTCAGCATTTATTATTTCATAGTTTAATTGCAAAGCAGTATATGATTTTTCATGTTTGTGACAAACTATTTTCGAGTTAACTCTTGCACAGTTGTCTTTACGTGAAAATGTGTTAGCATTTATTATTATTTAATCTAGTAAAATATTATGGTATTTTTTACGTAACATATTTTTGAGCAACTAATTTTTACTAAATTGTTTTTACACCAAAATGTACCATCATTTATCATTATCAACATTAGCTGTAAAACTGTAAATGATTTTTCACGATAATAAACAAAATATTTTAGAAATAATAAACTGTAACTTGTTTTTACGTCAAAATGTTTCAGCATTTATTATTTCTTAGTTTAATTGCAAAGCAGTATATGATTTTTCATGTTGTGTGACAAACTATTTTCGAGTTAACTCTTGCACAGTTGTCTTTACGTGAAAATGTGTTAGCATTTATTATTATTTAATCTAGTAAAATAATATGGTATTTTTTACGTAACATATTTTGGAGGAACTAATTTTTACTAAGTTGTTTTTACATCAAAAGTTTCATCATTTATCATTATCAACATTAGCTGTAAAACTGTAAATGATTTTTCACGATAATAAATAAAATATTTTAGAAATAATAAACTCTAACTTGTTTTTACGTCAAAATGTTTCAGCATTTATTATTTCTTAGTTTAATTGCAAAGCAGTATATGATTTTTCATGTTGTGTGACAAATTATTTTCGAGGTAATTCTTGCGCAATTGTATTTACGTGAAAATGTGTTAGCATTTATTATTATCTAATCTAGTAAAATAATACAGTATTTTTTTACGTAACATATTTTTGAGTAATTTGTTGTCAACGGTATTGGTATGTTGTCTTGCGCCGCTATTTGACTTTATACTTCGCAAAATAATATTTAGAAATAACATAGGGCCTTGAAAATTCGCATAGAGGTAAGGTATAGCAGTCGCAACATATATTTTCAGCTATTTACTTAATTGTAATTGTAAAGAGGTTCTGAGACGAAAACAAAAATGTTTAAAAGAAAAAAAAAGAAAGTAACCAGATCAAATTTAATTAAGTTCATTGTAGATTTCAAACCAAAGGGTTAATAAAAAGCAAACAGAAAAATATCCTGATCAAGAGGAAATCATTGAAGATGATGTTCATATTGGAAAAGTATCGTCTCTCGTAGAGAAGTTACAACTTGCTGTAAATTGAAAATTTTTTTTAAAAAACTACACACAATACAAAAGAAATACACACTAACACAAAAGGGAAGAGAAAAATCATTTATTGCAAGAGACCAAATTATTTGAAGATGAAGGACTTCCAAGGCAATGAAAAGGATGTGTATCGCGCATTGTTAACATTACCACCGACTTGCGTGTAATCGGAAAGTGAGTACTACTTTTAGTCATTGAAAAGGATAGAATGAGCAGAAAGAAAAAAAATAATTTGGAACCAGAAAATAATTTCATTTTCCCAACAGTTTGTTTTTTTTTAAATAAATTGATGATGCACTTTGCCGCATCTTTCTACCACGTTTCCACATTATGATAATCAAGAAGCGAATTAAATACTGCGCTCTACGCTTGCTATCAACCATATCGTTGCCAATACACTTGAGTAAAGATGCGAATTAAATATTTTGCTCCGTGAATGGCATTTCATCATTTGTGATGTCATCGGCAGAAGCCGTAAACAATGAAAGAGCTCCGATTTAAGTTTTTTTTTAAATATTAAACTTAAACAAATTATTTAAAAAATGGTCAGATCCTATGTTTTTAAGCATGCTCTTTCAGAAAAAAATACTTTTAAAATTTTGGAAACGACCCCATTTCTGCATTAAAGTGAGTTTTATGCTTAGAGACAAATCAATAGATGCATTATGTTTCTTACTATTATCGATTTTGTTCCTTCTTTTTATATTTGTTCACAATACGTTTCCATAAATAGTGCCATTTTTGCACAAAATTATAAAACATGGCAACGAAACAATATGTTTTCGATCCTGTTTTGAGAAATTTCTGATACTGGTATTAATACCGGTATTCCGATATTACGTTTTAAAAATACTGAATTCTGGTATTGCAGTTTTGATCCAGTATTGCATTCCCTAGTCACTGCCTATGCTCAGTAGGTAGTTTAACTATAACACTAACATTATGATGCGCCCTGTTTTATTTTTAATACTTGAACGCTGTACATTTTTAAGTTTTTATGGGTAATCATTACAGTTGTATCAAAATTGCACAATCGTGATGATCTAAATTTTTTATATTATGTGGATAAAAATATTGAGAAAAGTTTTCTCTTACAGTAGAACATAGATAATCTGAACTGATTGGGCCCATAGTTCAGATTTTCAGGTTGTTTGGATTTTCAAAAATAACTAAGAATATATCTTTTAGGGAAATTGCATGTCCTTTTTGAAAATAAAGTGGTTCGACAACATGTATGAACATGACATATATAATGCAGTGCATAATGCTGAAAAATTGAATGAAGGCATGAAGGTAAAGAAAATTGAATTCTGGAAAATAGAAAGTTGAGAGAATTCATTCCTGTGAGGAAAACTCATTTTGAAAAATTACTGATTTTCAGCTCCGGAGAGTTCTTTTGTTAGTTAGCAGCTCTTCGGGTGACAAATTAAGACGAGATCCTTTGCAAATGAAGTGCTCAACTAATAAGTGACCGGCCCGGCCCGCCCCCTCCTTTAGGCTCCAAATACGGACAAAGAGCAACTTGTTGCCGGCTCTTGGCTGTCCATTTGGCGAGTGTTGTTTTCCACTCATTATGGCAACCCAATGGTACGGCAAGAAGGCGGTAAACCAGTTCCACATGAGCGAACAACTGCTAAAGAGCGGCAGCGCGTGTTTTATCGTAGCTTGAGCACGTCAAGAAAAAAAAAGGAGAAAAAGAAAAGAAAAGACAGCCCAGACTTTTTCCTCCTTTGGAAATATTACTGTGGCCTCTTGTTTCGCGTCTGACCTCTTATCTGTGTGACGGAAATAAGGTGAGCTTTGTCATTTTGATCACGGAACAAGCTTTAAGTTCCTGAATTTATTCTGTAGGTAAATTGAAATTATGTTCTAGTTTCTTACGCGTGAAAAATATTCTCTATCTGCAGAGCTTGTTTTACGAACATGTTGGCTTCCAGACTGGAAAAAGTCTGACCTGATTTGGAGCTGTTTCTGCAAGCGACTTATGACGTTTCAAAGTTCCATATTATAGATTTTATTTAATTTTCTCATTGATTTTTTGATAAATTATTTTTGTGTAAACTTTTGAGTAATTTCCTTTATCATGCACTTTAAATTAAATTTTTAATAGAAATATCGAATGAAACATCTAAGTTCTAGAACTTAAATGCAGTTATACTTAAAAAAGTTATTGAGCAAAGTTATCACCTTTTCATTTCAGTTCAGTTCATTACATTTTTATCACACCACTAGAAAATTGTATTCATTTCCAGGATTTTTTATTCTGATTAAGATTTATTTATTTACCTTCTTTCTGATAAAACTAACTGATGATTCAATGTTTTGATCTGGTTAATTCATATATTCTATTTTAAAATATGAATTGAATAAGTTCGATTTTCTGTCAAATATCGAATTCGTAAATTTTGATATTCAAAAACTTAGTTTATTTTGTTGCTTATATTTCTTGTCTTTATTTTATTTTACCCGCTAATTACTTTTCAGTAGTAACAACGAAAAATTTCTAAAGAGATCAAACTAGTTAATCATTTTATTATGAATTTCATACTTTTAGTTTTATTCATATTTCACGTGTTTGTGAATTTGTATTTAAAAAAGAAATCGTTTTGCTGCTGTTTGTAAAAATAATCTTTGAAGTAAGCGTAGAAAAACGGCACAGCTGGAAAACGTTTTTGGAGGGGGCACCGGAGAGTAAAAGTAAAAAGCGCCAACTCGTACAATTTTTATGACTTAGTTTTCACTAAGTTCTTTTTAAATACTTTTCAGAACCCCTTTCTGTTAATTACTGATTCTAAAGAACATTTGGACGAATCACGATTTTATCTACCTTTCTTTCGCACTCATTTCTGACTCATTCGTTACTCCTATCGGAAACAAAGCTAATTTTATTCAAATATTCTGTGAGTTTTAGTCTTTTTTAGAAATAAAGATTATTTAATAAAATAAATTAATTAATTTTATCCCTATTGAGAGGGGTCCGAGCCCCCTGGCCCCCCTTAAAATCCGCTACTGCAGCCAAAACAAAAAATTTCGATATAGTAACTAGTGCTAGGACCCTTTTTCTCTCCCCCCCCCCAAGGTAGCATATGCATAATAACTATATATTCGCCATGATACAAATTTATTATAGAGTTATAATTTATAATTCATCCATTATCATTCGGCAAAGTGAAAAATTCCCCCTCCCAAAAATTTAAATTCGGTGCGTCTCTCATAATGACCATATGCCCGATGTTAAAAACTTATTATCGTTTGCTTTGCAGTGAAAGACTACTCCTGTAAACTCTCTTTATTTGAACACTCCGAAAATGTGAATAGCGGCGTACCGATGGGAGATCGCAGGAGGTCACTGTGACCTCCCGAAATGTCCTTATTCGGCAAATTTGTTTGAAGATTCGGCGAAATTTGGAGTTCCATTCGGCAAATTGAGAATTTCTGCCCTCCCAAAAAACTTAAGTTTAGGATGCCCTTGAATGTAACCCCCCCCCCCCCCCCAATACTCTGAACAAATTTTGATGGTAGTGCTGGTAAATACGCGTTCATTATCCAGTCTCTTTCTGCAATGAACACTCTCCCTTTCCCCGTAATCGGAACACTTTTGTTCGGTCCCAAGAGTGTTCAGAATAGGCAAAATCTATTGTACATCTACTTCGTTTTTGTTTGATACAATGTTATAGGATCACGATTTCAAAATTTTCATTTAAGCAATAAGTTTATCTATTTTCTATGCATCCATTATGTATTTTAGAAATAAAAACGTATATAGCTAAAAGTGAACTCAACAATGTTTATTTTTCTTTATTTATGCAAGAAAAAAAAAAAAAAACACTGATATTTTTTCAACCAGTGACTACATATTAAAATATGAAAAAATATTTTATGATGCTTTGCGAATGTGTGAAAAATGCTTTCACATTCAGATATTTTGCATTACACTTCATAAAACTTACTTCTCTGCAAAATATGGGATGAATATTTTTATTTTTACTTAACTCCCAGTGTACCCATACAGAAATGTTAATTTTACTTTAAAAAGTTTTGTTTATTTATGTGTTTGTTTATTTATGTGTCATTGTGTTTGTGGACAAAAAACAATGTGAATAATTTTTGAAAAAAAAAAAATAAAAAATCCGCGTACAACTAAGTCCAATGCATTAATTCACAGATATTTTTATTTTCACAGAAAAGGAAAACAAAATATCTCCTACTATGCACTTTTTTAAGTTTTCTCATACATGTTTTTTATTGTTTCATATAGTTATGTTTTTCAATTTTTCCAAACCTTATGAAAACAATACAGTCGAGAGGGGAAAAAGTAAATAAAACTTTCCGTTGCATTTAATTAATTAAAACTGCACCGAGGATTCTTCTTCCTTTCCTCTCCCTCTCCCCTTCCCCCTGAGAATTTTGAATTTGACGTTTGCTACACCAGGGATTCTCAATTTTACAGGCTCTATGCTCTCCTTCGGATACTGATGTAAGGTCACGTTCATCGCTCAAAATAAAGAAAAAATCCCTTTTAACTAGAAAACGAGTAAATGTAACATAAAAAAAGGTACAAAAATTTCAATTATTGAATTAGAGATTGAAACTCTCAACCGCCACTTATGCTACGCCATTGGAAAAAGAGTGATTGAACATTCTTCGTGCTTTTTTTTTATGCAATTTTCCTTTCAAGTTCTTACTTTTCAAGAATTTTTTTTGAATGTATACAAAAATAAGAAAAATAAATAAATAAAAATAAAGCAAGGATTTCTTTTTTCATGCAAGTGTTAGTTATTCATGGAAAGCAAAAAGCGTTTAAAATATACTTGTTGTGGATACCATACTTTTAATACGAAACTGATGTTAATAAAATAAAATACATTAACCAAATTTGAAAAAAAAGGACAACTTTTTTAATAAGAGGGGAAAAAACATTTTTGCTTATTTTCGTCAATTACCCTTACTCACGAAACAATTTCACAACTCTTTAAATTTTTTATTTTCGTGCTTTTTTTTTCTTGAAGAAGTTAAAAAAAAATGCATGAATTAAAATCAAAGTGAAATGTGAGCGCAAACTTTTCGATCATGCATTCTAGCATCGTTTAAAATAATTCGAAACAAATTCGTTTTTATTTAGCCCTATCGAAATAGTACAATAGCAAAGAGCATCCCATCCAGCGCTGTTAACCTGCAGAGTGATTAATTGTGTCCATTAGAATTTCATTCCCTCTTTTATTCTGAAAAACAATTGCGTACAGGAAAAGCATTAATTTTGCTTTTGTCCTTTACCCACGAAAATGCGCCACCATTTAAGTCGAGTTATGGAAACATATAAATCACCCGCATAAGGCCTGTCATATCGTTAATTAGAAATTTTTAGATGCGAATACACTTATTCCGTCTTTCCATTGTTTCACGACCACGTTCATCACAGCAAATCATGTTGCATCAGACGATTTCAGCCCCGAGCGATATTTATCCTTCCTACACTCTGCCATTCCCAAAGATAGAATAACATTAGAGACCTTATAAAACGTTAGTATTGCCACATAGTGCCGCAAGTAAACGGCCATAATTTGAATAACTCGTGTAATTAAAGCGGTGATTATGTTCTTTTTTTTTCTTCTCCTCTGCCTACTCCTTCCTTCTTTCTTATTGCGCATGCGGTCACTTGCACGTAAGATTCTACGAAACACTCTAATAAGAGAACAACGCCTTCTTCTGATTTCGACATCCCATATTTGAATTTGAAAAAAATATATATATAGCGTTTTCTTTGACACTTTCCGGTGTTCGCTTGAGCTGTGACAGATATTTTGCTAACGGACAAAGACAGGTGTTTCTAAACACCATGTTCCGTTATTACATTTATCCACGCGCTTTTAAATTTCAGTTGTTGCAACACACTGTGTTTCGTATCCGTTACTAAAAATGCTTGTTGCCTTTTTGCCGGTAAACAGCTATTCTATACATTATCTAGGTAATGTTCAGGTTAGCTTCCTTGTTCAAACTAAAGGAAGAAATTATTGCATCAATGAAAATTTTTTTAACTCAAATTACAGCGTGAATTTTCATTTAATCACTCCTGAATAAAATTTGCAGGGGCGTGCATTTGGGGGGGGGGGGGGGTCATAACGTAGACTTCGCCATCGAAAATTTTAGTGAGGAAGATTGTTTTCAGAGGTATATTTTCCTCATTTTTTGGAGGAAGGTCTTGTTCTGCTTGTTCTGGGGGGAGCTTTGTAGTATTTGGGGGGGGGGGGCATTGCTCTTGGGGGTATGGGCACTCTTAAATTTTAAGTAGTGTTTTCGACACATATGTACGTTCGAACGTATGAACAACCAAAATTTCAATTTTTACCATCCCTAAATGAGTTGTCCGTGTGTTCTCGTGTATATGTGTGTGCGCGCGCACGTGAAAAAAAAAAGTTCAGGGGTAGATAATGAAAAGGTAGATAACAATAAAACGCATCAAAAATGTCTAATTCATGACAATAACTGTTAAAACTTTGTGGAATTTAAATAAACAAAAAATTTCAACAGATTGTAGTTCATAAAATAGTATTGAAACATATTTCTGATTTTTAGTGTCTTATTTAATCATAAAATAACACATCAAATCCCTCTATCAAAAACCTTAATTCAAAAGTCTAAAAAGAAGTACTAATATTTCAAAAGCAGTAAAAGCAGCAAAAACTTATTTGCGGACACAAATACGCAGTTAAACAAGTACGCAACTATGCAACACGTTCATGAATAATGCAATAAAAAAAAATGTCCTCTATGCTACTACCCCAACTAAATGCTCTTTAATTAGTTAACAGCATGTTCCCATTAGAATATTATCTTTACCCGAAACAAGAACTTTCGCATGGCGAAGAGAAAAACGATACAACTTGATTTCCTGCTAGTATTTACCTATCACTGGAACATGGGCTGGGGGTGCTTTTGGCATAAATTGCGTGACCTCGACTTGCAGGATACGGAGGTGATTAGATTAGTTTTCCATTTAATAAAGGCGTCGTCTTCAGAAGAAAAGATAAAAATAGAAAGCAAATGTTTGCTTTTGTGCGTGTCGCTGAATTTTTGGAATTTTATTGGCAATTGTTTTGCTCACAAAATGGAAGCAAATAAAAATATAATGATAAAAAGTTAATCAGGAGAGAGGGGTGAAATTTATGTTTTAATGTTTTATTAATTTTTGTGTTAAAAAATATCGCTCACCACAGAAAAAAATCTACTTACAGTGGCAAAATAATTAAAATCAGCAGCAGAACTTCAAGTCAGGCAATTAAAACAAGTTAAACACTTAAAAAAAGGGCTTAAATAGACGCATCAATTAATGGTTTTAAGCTTTGTAAAATCTAAATAAATATAGCTTTTCAACACAATTGCAGTTTGTAAAAATGCTTTTGAAACGTGAGTAATGTATTTTATTTGGAACAGTTTTAATGATATGTTTAGTGTTTTTAGTCTTTGGCTTTGAACTCTTGATTGTGTTTGTGTGAATCGAACTGATAAATTTTCAGAAATTGAAAGAATGGTTTTAGGACTTTTATGATCTAGTTTTGATGTGAATAATTATTAAACATTTTATGTAAAGTTCGTTTTTGTGAAAAAAGAACACTTACACGCAATTATGGACAATGAAAGAAGCAATTAAGAATCAGAAAGTTACTTTGCATTTGGCATTGATATTATTTCGTTACTTGGTAGAGATCAGTAGTCACTACCTTAATGGTTACCTCTTTTATCCGCGATTAAAAGAAGTTTTAGTTAAAATTTTAAAATTTATGTTTTCCCGTAAGGTGATTGCACATCGACACATGCAAATATACAAATAGGGTACACCGGGGCACGTTTACACGGATTTTTTTTCAATGAATTTTCAAATTTTTATGTTTCAACTTAGGAAGTTAAATAATTGTTAAAAATTATTAATGGTGATTTTATGAAGCAGTTAATGGAGTCAAAATTGGTATATTCAGTTGTTGCTCAGTTTGTGTTTTTAACCGTTAAAAAATTATATTTTCGTTCAAGTCGGTTGCGTAAATTTGCCCCGAACACAGACACGTTTACGCACATTTATTTTGACACCTAACGTGGTTCTGTTAGTGTTTCCAACATAACGTCTTACCATCGTTAAAATAAAGCAAATTTATTACAGACTGAATAGGGTATAAAGAAAAAGCTAAATGGGCCATGAAGACAGCACTACATGATTGTAAGCTATAAGATACAAATCTGTAACTAAAATAAATAAATAAATAAATAAATAAAAATAAATAAATAAATAAATAAATAAATAAATGGTGATTTTCAAAACTAAAAAGCCTGAAAACACTAAAAAGGTTTGAGACAGTTCGGAGCGAAAAAAGCGTCAGGGCACGTTTGGAAGTAAGGACACTGTAAGAACGTGGGTAAAGGTGCTCCGATGTCAACGCTTAAACTTGCCCCGTCGTCAAATTTGGATTTATTTTTAACGTGAAAAAAAATTAATAACATTTCAGTTAATACAAGTACAATTCTCAAAAAAGGATAAAATTCTGCTAATTTTTATGTATTTGTTCTTTTTTAACTAAGTATTATTTATTCACAATAAGCTTCAAAACGTTCAACACAAAACTTACTCAACTTGGTAAAAAACAGATAATTATTTCTGCATGCTAGAGCGAAGCTTAACTGATGCTTAAAAACGTATGCGAACCCTTGCTAGACAGCAGCATCAATCTGTTAGGACTGTTGGCTTTCCAGTTATAATTCGTTTTGAAAAAAGGACAAGCGTAAACGTGCTCCGGTCACCCTACAGTAGAACCTTGATTGACCACAGCGATCGGGATCGGGACCGACCTCCTTTGGTAAATCGAGGATTCCGGATAAAAGAGATTATTTAAAAACTACTGCCAGGAGCAAACACAAAATTTAATTTTGATTTTGAGCATGTTCACATGTACTAAAGGACTTATAATGATATTTTTAACAATCTATAATTATAAACAAATTTGTACAGTAAATATTACACCAGTCAGCAAATGCAATGTAAATTTATACACATAATTATTACATGCATAATTTTAACTTTAATCGTTATTGTGCTGTTACAGTCAACTGTTAGTTTTGCTCCTTAACTTTAAATATTCCGCATTAACCCGCATCAGCGGGGATGCAGCAAAATTCGAGTTTATTTATATGTATGTATATATATATAGGGGAGGGCGAGGGGGCGGCCTGCCCCGGGTGTCACCCGTCTGGGTGGGGGGTGACACATAAAGTAGAATTGCGAGTTTTTTTAAAATTTGAAGCTAAAATGCAGTTTTAAAAGACTACAGATTTGAAAATTTTCTGCGGGAAAACCCCTAGACTCCCCATTTTTTCTTGTTTTTTGTACATTAGCCCACTTAAAATTTTGTTACAACACAAATGTAGTTATTTCTGAAAATTGTAGGAATTTCATGTTATTATGTTAATGTAAAATGTTATTTATTTTTTCTTTTGCGTTTGTAGGAGGGGACACACACACACTCAAAATTACCGCCCTGGGTGTCACCCATATGCTAGGTAGTCACTGATATATATATATATATATATATATATATACACATATTGTTTAACAAACATATGTTTTAACGAAAAAAAAAAACAATGTGAGTTCTGTACATTATCTTATCAATAAATGGTTTAATTTTGTTAAAATACTTATTCTGATAAGAAAAATCTAGGTATGAATAACACTAGCTATGATTGCTTCTGCGTCAACCAATCGATTGGAATAATTACTAAATTTATAATAAATGACCTGCATTGAGAACAAAACATTTTACTTTTATCTCGCTTCTTGTTTAATTTTAAATATTTGAATTTTTGACAAACAAGCAAATTTTTTCAGCCTACTTTTTCCATTTTTTGCAAGGAACCCCGAATTATCAGGCATGTCGGAAAATTCGAAATTTGCGAGTTTAATGGCATTTTAAAATATGGAATTAGTGTTCCAAAAGTTTACAAATGATACAAATGCATGGATAACTTGTGTTTTCAGCGGAAAACCGCCTCCGGTACTCTTGAAGTGATTTTTACTCAACAAAGTAATAAATAAAACAAAATTCGGTAAACGACTTTAGCTAAACAAGATTTCGGAGTAGCCAAAAAGAGGTAGAATACCTATTTTATAGAAAATGTTTATGGTAAAATTAACAGAGCAAAATTCGAACGAACGAGACGACTACGATTGTGGCTTGATGAAGTCTAGAAAAGCTAGATTTTTTTTTCTACGTAAATTGAAAGCGCGAACTCAGAGGAAAATCCTCCGCATCACTTCATCGCTTCCCAGAATTGATCCCGCAAGGATCGATGATTCTGTCGCATATGAAGTTTGCCAAGAGGAGTTTTCTGAAAACTCGACCTTAAAATGATAGAGGGGAAAAAACCCCTCTCCTCTACTTAAAAAAAAATTGACGGATTTAATTACAGTAAAAGAAATATAGCTTCAAAATATTATCCATTTACTATTGAAGGTATCAATAAAGAACTCGTCCAAAAGAATTTCAGATGCGCTGTAAAAAAACAAAAACAAAAAAAAAGTGCTATGTGTCAAAAATACATGAAAAAAAAAATACAATGGAATGGTTTTTAAATGGATAAAAACTTATAGAGCAATTTATTAAAAATCACAAATGAAGAAATTCAAGGTTCACTTCAAAAGAATGGAAGTGACGTTGAAAAAGGGGTGGTTTTAAAAATGTTGTTGTTGTTGTTATCATTTTTTATCTGAAATATATATATCTGTTATAGTGTTTTCACCAGGCTTTTCCAGGAGGGTGCTGCGCCTGTCTCTTTTAAGTTAACGTCTGATGCACCATGCCCCCTTTAAATTTGTCAGTCGACTTTTGAAAGTTCTATTAAATTTCGTCGCAAAAGCAAATTTTTTTGATAGTAAAAGATTCTTTTGTTTCCCTTACAATTTAGCGAGTGAGATACGAATTCACCTATCTGATATCGCGTAAGAAATATTTATTTAATGATTTACAAAATCTCAGGGGCGGGCTGTCCAGATCGGCTAGTCGAGTATCCCCGACTGGGCCTACTGCCTAGTGGGCCACTTCAAGCAATTTTTTATTGAACTTAATACATTTAAATTCACACCTAACAATTTTTAAAGCGTCATAATAATAATAATAATAATAATAATAATAATAATAAGCATGTAATTTGTTTACTCTATGTGAAAAAAGCGTTTGGAAACAGGGTTTTTTTTTTTTTTTCCATCCTAAGCAGGGAACGAAGTAAATAGCCGAAGTCCACACGTACGAATGCTTTCCTCTCCTACCAATTTACTCTAATTTTTTGAGCTCTGGGCGCCATGGCTCCCACATTGAGGAAAGGGTGGGGAACAAAAAAATTGGGGTCCGACGCGGCCTAAAAAAGGCCCGGGAAGAAAAAAAGAGCGTTAAAAACTTAGATTCGTACATCTATTAACAAAAATTGAAGAGGCCTGCACCGTTAGAAAAAGCGACCCCGGCCCTGCTATAGATGCGTGGGCCATGCTTTGGGGTGTTGTACAAGAGCAGAGGCATGCACAAGGGAGAGGGGAGAACTGGGGCGCCGACTTGCAAAAATTATTGGGAGGGGGACCTAAAGACGTCTCCGGGGGGGCTAAGGGGGTATACGACCCTATGGTGTCCCCCCCCGCCCCAAAAAAGGAGCATATTTTTGTACCTTGAAAATGTAAGTTTACATATTTTTTGGTTCATAATTTTTCGAACCAGCAACATGTAGCATGGTATTTTTAAGGTAAGTGTCTAAAAATTGGTATTCAATTTTTCTGATTCATTTTAGCTAAAATTACTAAAAAGCATATTTGAAACTTGAATTTTTACTTGGTTTTATTTTTCTTAGTTTTTTTTGAGTCAGCTGATAAATATGCAAAAGTCGGAGCAATTCAATCGTAGGAGTTACTAAATTTTAAACCTCCTCGTTATTTGGATAACTTGCTCACTAATCTCAAAAAATAGAGAAGGAAAATGGTGCCGTAAGAAAATTAAAATGCTTCGAAGGATGCAGCGTGTCGAAAAAGTTTGAGAACCTTTGAAAGTCTTTGCCTTAATATTTAGAGTTTCATAAAGCCTGCAAATTTCTCAAAAATGTCTAATTCTCATTAACACTCGTTAAGCAAAAAGAAACTCATTCTTTTCACAGCACTCCTCAAAAAAAAAAAAAAAAAAAAAAGCACTCGCCACTCCCTCTAAAAGGTAACACACCCAATCACAAATTATTTGGGGGGGGGGGGGCTCGCCACCCTGCCCCATGCAGTCAGCGCTAGTGGGTGGTTGAAGGGACCCTGTTTAACATGATCCTCACAAACATGACCAAAGATAGTTTTGCGTTTTTAAATAGTTCAACGTCTAAACGTTTTCGTAGGGCGCTCCCGATGCTTCCTTGTTCCATTAATTTTACCAAGGGTAGCCTAAAATTGCATTTCTAAAACTTTCCATTTCGGAGACTTTCTGAGAAGAGCCTACGACATTCTATTGTAAACAAAAATAGATTAATATAGACTTCAATTTTGAAAAAAGAAAAACTTAAGAAAACAAAATTGCGGGGGAACCCTTCTTTTCTCTTTCTTCTATGACATCAACTTTGAAAATATCGCTTGGAAGGGAACTATAGAAACCCTTCTCCCGATTCTTTTCTCCTTAGGCCTATACCGATCAACCAATTTTGAAATTTTTCCAGTGGGATTCACCTGAATCCTTCCTTTCCTCGTGCTCTTCCTCATTAGAAGCCTAAAGAATTGCCTTTTCAGACTTGAAACCATTAGTATCCTTCTTTCAAGGCACATAAAAAATGTGTCAGTGTTAACTTCATTTTACGTTCCACAATTTTCGTTTTTTAGAACTTTAAAAGTTGATTTAGAAACTTAAAGAAAAATAGGAACAACTGGTAGTTTAATGTCTTTGCTCGACTGCAAGAATCGAGGTTCGGAACTGTTTAATTTATTTTTTTTAATTTACAGAGGTGGGCCAAAATATTCTTTTGCCGACTGGGCCAAAGTCAGCCAGTCCGTCCCTGACAAAGCATATATTTTTTAAACTAAAAATATGAATCTCAGAGTCGATGCAATTTTTTAACATTTCACTTCATTGGCCATAGCTCGGAATTCGGAGATATAACGACCCTCCTGCTATTGAAGATGTATTTCTTCACTTCAATTTCACAAAACTTTTCTTCTAAACCTCTCCTTTCACTTAAAGGAGAAACATATTACTGGTGTGAATTTAAGTTTCGATGCTTTTGGAATACCACTGCGAAAGTAACTCAACTCATCGCCGGATCAATAACCCTTCTCCCTTTTAGTGAACTCTCCAAGAAGTATACAGTCTCAAGCTCAAACTTTTTCTTACTGCAACCGTATTACAGTCAAATATCGAAACTTATAACTCGAATATTCCTTTATCTCGAAATTTTCATCAGGCCCCAAACTCTTGAGACTGTTGTGGGAAGCTTCCCATTACTCGAACTACCAATAACTCGAACGTTTTAGCCAGTTCCTTGGGATTTCGAGTGGTTGAGAGTTGACTGATATGGAAAATTTGGTTGGCTAAGATTTGAGACGAATGGAAAAAAGAGATCGGTCTTATTTCGCTTTGTGCTTGTGTTAATGTTAGGCGTCATTTTTTTAACAGAAATATTTTTATGGTTGTCAACAGCAGTGACACACGAAAAAGAAGATCGGCGGGCACCATGGTGCCCGTGGGCATAGAGTTGAGTACCCCTGCCCTACATAATCTTGAACTTTTGAAAAAGACCAGAAAGATCGATAGCAATATGTTTTTTTTTTTTTTGTCAAGTTCTATAAACCTTAACGTAGCATGCAGGGCGTTTCATACTAAACGAGACGAAAAAAAAGCGCGCCCCGTGTGCTTCGTAATACCTTTCTTTTAAAAAATCAACCCATTTTCTGAAGTAACAGAATGGAACACTGAATGTTTCAACCCAAAGTCACTGGGCGGAACTGTTCAAGCATTTTCACTCCAATAAATTAAATCATGTATAATTATTTAACATATTTTATGTGGGTCTGTGCCTTATGCACTCATAGAAAGGGTGTTTTCCCTTATAGTCCTGGCCCCACAATGTAGTCCCGTAAAAATTTTTAGGTCCAGAGATTTTCTCTTTAGAATCTTGATCTGTAGGTATTCTAATGTGAGAATATCTTGGGTAGACATGTTGAATCTTGCGCGAAATAATTTTACAGGCCATCAAAGATAGCGGCCATTTTGGTTCACTTGCTCATTACGTTTTTCGCAACGGGCGTACCTACAAATTTATTTTTAGTTTTGAACTGCAGTTTTTGGAGTTAAGGAAGTCAATTAATGTATTAATTATGTAATAAAAGCTGCTCTAGCTGTTTCCACAATTTTACGCGGAGATATCTCCGACATTTGTTTTTGAATATTCTGGTTACTAAAAAGGGTACAAAAATTAATAAATAATCCAAAATGCTCATTTTAAACTCCTGTTTATCACATACATGTTTCTTCAACAACACAATAAATGAAAAATACAAGATTAATTACTTTTAAAAAAGGTTACGATCTGTTTTTGCATTGCATGTTATTGCACTACGACGAACGTCTGTATCATTTGATGCCGCAGTCACTCTTTTTGAGCAATTTTTATCAGCCCAGTCTATGTGTGGAAAAATTCGTAGATCTGCATCTTCTCTTGAGTTATTCTAATTAAGCTCTTCAATGATGTGTCTCAAATCTTCTATGAAAAGTATTGCAGATTGCTTCTTCATTAACTGTTAAACCACTAGCAATAGCTGAAAGTGTAGCATTTTTTGGACATTTCTTCTATTTCCTTGCGTGCTAGTTACTGTAAATTTTCCTTATTTGATACCGAAGACCAGAATTTTTCTACCTGCATAGGTACTAGTGTTTTTCTGTCAATTACAGTAATGTTTGTTCTGCCCTTAGTTGATTCCCTTCTCATCTTTTCGGATTATTTCACAACATGCTGCAAATAACTATCGAACACAGGATGAAGTTCATGAAAAGAGCATACAGGAATGAATCCGTGCAGAACATTGCTGATAACTTCGCCAGAAGTTTTCTTTATTTAGCGGACCTGTGGCATGAAATATATAACGAAGGCAGTTTTTATTGGGGATACTTTGCTAAATAAAAAATGTTCTGGGAACGGATATTTCTGCAATCTAGCTTGGTAGGTGAATCACCACCACCAGGGGCGTGCACAAGGGGGGGGGGAGAAGAGAAACCTGTTGACCCGGACCTGAGCCTGAAGGGGGCCTATTATTTTTAAAACTAGGGATGAGATATGTGCTTAAACAATATGGAAGGGCGGTCGAAACATTTGTGGGCATTTGTGACGGGCCCCAAATTTTCTGTGAACGCCCCTGACCATCACATAATGTGTTCGTTGGAAACAAGTCATGAGCTAAAATATTTTTAATGCATTCTCCCCTTTCTTTCGCTATTTCCATGTATTTGTACCCTTGTTTAAGTTTATTCTTTCCCATTAGCTTAGAAGTGATATTTTATGAAGAACTGTGTGCCTCAAAGCATGGTAGATTGACTTTGGAAAGTAAATCAGACAATTTTTTAAACAAAATGTATCCAGTCTAAACTGGCGGTACTGTTCTAATCAATAATTCATGATATTCATGATGCTGAGAAGGCGAATCTTGACACTACCATTCACAAGTTGTTTAGTGAGAAAGCTGTAAAGTTGCTCTGTTTCAGAAATATCATAGGGATTTACATGTTGATAGATAAAATCAACAATTCTTTTGACATTTTCATTAAAATACTGGCTACGATTGCCTATAAAAATAAGGATGCGGGACACTCTCACAGTGATCCATTAAATGAGAACCAGTAAGACCACGAAACACCTTGCATATCATTAAAATTTCATGATACTCTAAATGCCACTCGACAACATACTTTTTCTCGTCTGCCCTGCAATTTCTCCGGCACTTTTCTGTGACCGTTGAATCGTTTGTTCCAATTTCATCTCTGGCTTCACAGCATTGAATTTTAACAACAAATTTAACTTGAATGAATTTTTCTTACAGGTAGGGACACTCATTTTCTAGCGCCCTTATCCTCTCTACGTATCATGTTTCATATATTAGATAAATGATGCAATCAAATACACGAAAGACTGGAAACAGTAATTCAACAGTTTGAACGTATAATTTGTGATTTTCGTCGCGATCAGCAATAATCAAGTGTTTTACAAGTGATACCAGTGAACGAAACACTTCCAAACACTTGCACAGTTCTGATTAGTCACTACATCCTTTAACAAAAACTCAATCTCTGTTTTCAAGCTTTCAATATTGGTGCGTAGCGATTTAATCATTATTAGACTTTTTCCTCATCCTTTGAGCCAAGAGCATCCTGAACCGTCTTTACTCGCTTAGCAGAACTTCTCTTGTAGTTTAAAATCAACATCTTATAATGATTTTCTCAAGATTCTCAATGATTTTCTGCAGTCTTCACAGCTTCTTGTGAGCTAAAAGCAGCAGGTACTTTTGGAGATAAATGACTAAAAAAACCCAACAAAGGTTCATTCTTTCTTTTGGAAGCACAGAAAAGAATCCTTTCATTATACGTTGTTACGAGAAATAGTTTTGTTTCATTAATAAAAACCAATCCATTTTCATCTACATTGAGCATCAACTCTTTTATTTCTGAAAGAATAAATCCATGCCCAGCATTTAACAGAGGCTTTAATATTTCATTTGCCTTTTTAAACAGTTCAAATTTTGAGGATAGATGTTGCGCAGACTGTGTATTGGTTTCTCGCTCATATTTCGAATATAAGAACTTATACAGTTTGGATGTGCATATGAATTCGCAGCAGAAACATTTATGTCGCTGTTAAGATCTGCTACTCTGTCAAAAACTTCGTCTTGATTTCGACCTCCTTTAGTACTTTCTGATTCTTCTAAAACATTGTTTTCACTTTCAAAAAAACTTGTCTGTGCATTTTTTTCTACCATTTTTTTTTAGTGTTTTTCCTCTCGTGTATTTCTTATAGCACTAGCTGCTGCAATGACACACTATATTTTCTCGCCGCGTTTTTCAATATTGCGTCTTTGCGTACTTCAGCAGCTTCCCGAACTCGTTTTTGTCGAAGAACATAATTTTTCTCTTGATTCCTTTTGACAAATTACATATTTGTTTGATAAAACTGTCTTCAAGATGTCTTCAATTGCCTACCAAAACTTTCTGAACTCAGTTTAGAAATATTAGCCATTACTAAAATAGTTATTGTCACAGAAAAACATGAAACAAAAAGTTTTTGGAACTGTGGAATATTTTTACTCGAAAACAATTACTTTGATAGCAGACGATAAATAACCTTGAACAGCGTGGAGCGAGGGGGGTGAAAAAATCCCTATAGCCACTGGTTTTAACATGAATGCAAATTTTAATACAGTAGCTTATGCATATGAAAGGGCTGTTTTGATCAAAAACTTCCCTTCATAAGGCCTTTTTGATCAAAAAATCCCCTTCATAAGGTATTTTTGACCAAAAAATCCCCTTCAGAAGGTATTTTTGATCAAAAAATCTCCTTCAGAAGGTATTTTCAATCAAAGAATCCCCTTCAGAAGGTATTTTTAATCGAAAAGACCCATTCAGAAGGTTTTTTCATCAAAAAACCCCCTTCAGAAGGTATTTTTGACCAAAAAACCCCCTACAGAAGATATTGCTGGCTGCGCTGGTGACCTTGAAAAATATTGATTTACACAAAAGGTTTTACACTTTAAAATCGTTTGGTTTCATTAAGAGTTATTAATTTTTGTACACTTTTAAGTAACTAAAATTTTTTAGACAAAAAACGTCAGAGATACCTCACGTAAAAATTGTGGAAAAAGCCAGAGCGGTTTTTATGACATAACTATTAACTGACTTTCTAAGGCCTAAAAATTTCAGTTCAAAACTAAAAATAAATTTATAGGTACGCACGTTGCGAAAAACGTAATGAGCAAGTGAACCAAAATGGCCGCTATCTTTGATGGCCTGTAAAATTATTTCGCGCAGGATTCAACATGTCTACCCAAGATATTCTCACATTAGAATACCTACAGATCAAGATTCTAAAAAGAAAATCTCTGGACCTAAAAATTTTTACGGACATACATTGTGGGGCCTGGAATATTATGACTAATTTGTGGACTAACGAAAAATCACAGTTGCATGTCACCGCAATGTTGATTAATAAAGTAAATTGTATGAAATTATGTCTATAATTTCATTCTTATTTAAAATCAGCACCAAATTTATTCAAATTTCATTCAAATTGCACGACAAAACAACATCAATCCCTATATTTTTAGTGTTCATTTCTGCTTTTGTCTGTCATGAACTATACAAAAAGAAGCCCCCCCCCCTTTTTTTAAAATATAGAAGTTCAGATAACTAACATTGGTAAATGTCCCGTTTTGAAAGAAAAAATAAATTAGTCGCCTTGATTCGGGCGCTTGAGTTATCCACTGCTTTAGGGTGTTGCCTCCAGTTTCCGCGGAGTTACAGCTGTAAATCCTGGAGAAATGAAGACCCTAACAGCGTGATGCCCAACCTACGGCGGGTCACATTTGGCCCGCGAAGCTGACTCTGGCCCATGGCTTTGCTTGAAGGTACAAACCGAAAAGCACGATTAATGTCAATGTTACATATTTGGATTTAAATACTCGAAAATTAGTTTCTGGAAAAAAAAAAAAAAAAAACATTTAATAAAAGAAAAGTTTTAAATATTTTGAAATGAAAAAGCGTTCTGGCCCGCGTGAATCGTTTTAATATCAGGTGTGGCCCTCGTAAAGAAAAAGGTTGGGCACCACTCAGGAGCCTGCACAGAAATTTCTGGGGCCCGTCGCAAATGACTTTCACGGGCACCCTTCATATTGTTTACCCCTACGTCTCTACATATATTTCACTCTTTATTTTAAAAATTTCGGGCCCTCTTCAGGCTTGAGCCCGGGCTAATAGGTGTCCCTTCTCGCCCCCCCCCCCCCCACCTTTGCACCACTGTCCTAACACTTTGTCTATCGCAGAATCCCATAGGGGGAAAAATCACAGGTGTTTATAGCTCTGGGGATCTTGGTGGCCAACACAGTACTGACTTTATTTTTTACCCACCTCATTGTACATTGCTCACAACAAAACCAGGCTCGGCTCAGTTGTCCCTCAAGCTCATGCGTATTTCTTTCCGCGCAGAAAATAAATTTGTCTCTCGGTTTGAAAAGAAATATGACCGTCTGCCCCATTTGTAACGTCATCTCTGACGTCATTTTGACTTCTCGGTAACCACGAATCGCATCTTTGGATCTATATTCCTCCGCATCTGCTCGTTTCTTAGTAAAGATACAGATCGAATGTGTCTGTGTTTTCTTGATCTTGATGCGTTTGAGAAACGAGTTAGTGGGGTTGCTCTTTCTCTCCCGCTCCCACCCTTTTTCTCAACCTCGTGCTACCTACATTCCATTCTTAACAACCTCCCTCTGGGCAAAGACGTTCCTCTTCTTTTCAATAAATTATTATATCGTCTGCGGTTTTGTGAAAGTGTGAAGTTTTTGTTTGTCATCAGGAGGTAATCAAAGTTAAAGTTCTTGTTCAAAGGCGAAATTAGTAATTCTTTTTTCTATGTGCTATTGTCCTCAATATCCAGTTTCTTTTACTGCTCTGAGTAAGGCAATTAGTATCGTTCTGCGAAAAAAGATGCTTGCATCTGGATTGCAGTGGTGCTCTGCAAACTTGTGGGCGATGAAATATGCGGTTAATCAAGCGAATATTTTACCCATACAGTTAGCCACAAATTTTTGCGCATTCAAAAATTACTTTGAGGGGGTTCCGGCGTTTGCTTTCATGCAATAATTATATGCATTTAAAATCGATTTTTTAAATTTATTTACTTATTTATTTTTTGAATATAAAAGACATATTTTTAATTTTGAATCAATATAATAAAACTTAATTATTTGTTTTGCGAAACATAACATCGGGATTGCAGTAGTTCTCGGTAAACTTATAGGCAATGAAGTAAGCGATAATTCAAGCAAGTACTTTACGTTTGACACACAAATATATAGGCATTCAAAATATTTTAAGGTGGATGCTCATACCTTGATTTCATGAAAAAAAAAATACGTATAAAGAATAGTTTTTCGAATGTGTAAGACAGACTTTTAAAATCTTATTCTTTTTTTTTTTTTTACATATTTATAGAATAGTTAAATGATATACTAAACAATTTATCATTTTAACTACAGAATAGTGGAAATGATAAAATATATAAAAAACTTACTAATTTGTTCTGCTAAAAGTGATTCTCACATAACATCATGATTTCAGTGCTGTTCTGGACACTTATGGGCGATGAAGAACGATGTTAATCAAGCGAGTATATTTTACTCATAGAATTGAATCAACTGTATGATTTTACCATAAAAATTAATGACTATTCAAATTATTTTAAGTGGAGAAAACGTGCTTTGATTTCATGCAGTAAATTAGCATCTAAAAATGTATTTTTCGTATGTGTAAGACAAAGTTTTTAATCTTAATTTAAATTTTGTTTAGTATTTATAGATAGAGCGGTTTAAGTGGGGAATCTTTTTGTGTGTTCTGCAAAAAATGGTGATAGCACACAGAGCGATGCTGAACTAAAATTCTTATGAGAATGATTGTTTTCATTTTGCCGAAAGAAATTCCGAATTTCATCGAATGATAAAATATGAAAAAACACAGCACAGTGCATACATGTCAAACATAAATAACATCTAATGAAAAAGCAAATTAAGCATCTATAAAAAAAAATTCAAAAATACTTAAACACAAAAAGGAACATCAATGTTGCAATATTGTCTATAAAATAACGAATCGTCAGCAGCACTTGTCAAATAAGGAAAACACCATTTGCAGACCTAGTGTTTTCCTGAAGTGCTGGCATCCATTCTTTCATTTTCTCTACCGGCTGATAGCCATTGCCACTACGAGTAGTCCGAAGACCAGTTGGAGGTGGTCGCGCGATGCCAAACTGCCCTAGAAATATAATTTTACTGACGGTATTTAAAGCCCAACGAATACTCAAGGGATCTTGTTTTGCATGCCGACATGGACGTTGTCAGTTTTCTGCATCGTGAGAATTCACTAAATGATGTCGGGTTCGTACCTGTGCTTTTGGACGGATAACCTCTGCGCCCCTCACATTTGTTGTTCCTTCAACTTTTTTCTTTTTTTGACAATTTCTTTCCTCTGATCTTTCAAACCCTCAAAGTTGATAGCAATTTCGCATTGTAGAGCGTTTTACTCTTCTCCATTCATTTGTCAAGTACCACATACCATCTAATAGGGTCAATAGAAAATTCACATTTATATAGTACTGGGTGTTCGAAAAACCATGATACATTTTAAAAACTGATTGAAAAGCAACAAATTGTCGTATCGATATGCGGTTTGCGCCATAATACTTCATTTGGTTCAAGATTTTTTTATGACATCATAAAAAAAAAAAAATAAAAAATAAAAAAATAAAATGTAAGTACAAGTAATCAAATTATATATAGCTATAAGAAATCCCAGTATCGTCACAGTTTTCTTACTGTGACGATACCACCGGCAATTACATGCATAATTACTTTTTCTCTTTTTTTTTTTTTTTTTTTTACGATGTCATAAAAAAATTCTTGACCCTGTGATGTATCATGCCACAAACCGCATATTGATAAGACCATTTGTTGCTTTTCTATGATTTTTTTTAATGTACCACTCTGTATAACTTTTTAAATGTTACGACTAATAAATGTTTTTTCTTATTATGTTTTGCAGAGGTTGCCGGTCGTAGTATGAGGCTAAAGGGCTGCACCTTAGCTGGTGTGACAACCCTCCTCATCTGTCTGTTAGTGCCAACTCAAGGAAGGAAACTTCATCACAAATCGTCATTTAAGCATTCCCACCTAGAGAGGTAGAGCTTTTTATACATACCTGTATGAAAAATAAGTGTTCATCTTTTGATGGAATCATCATATAAAGCTTTTTTTTTTTTTTTTTTGAATGACATCAAAGATGTTCCGAAAAACATTCTCTGTATAACTTTTTAAAAGGGTGGTCTGTGTAACGAAAGTTATGGTAAGATCGCACGCATTTTTATAAATCGCCAGGAAACTTGTTTCCATACAATAAGAAGTTTGTAGTGGTGTTATGTAAGTCTTTCTTCTTCGTCTTCGTTTTTTATTTCGTTTTTTGTTTTGAAAATTTTACTGGGATATTTCTCCTTTTCAGCCATTTTTTGCCCAAATTAAATAATAATAATACTAATAATAATAAAGATATGGCATTAAGCTTCTCTTTGAGGACAATAAGCTAAGCCCTGAAGTAAAATATTAAATTTTGGTGTGTTTTGAAAAAAAAAAAAAAAACTAAAAAAAAAAAAATCAATCACTTGTTGTTGTTACTATTAAGATTCTGAAGTCTCAACATCATGAAAAAAAAAATTTATATTCTATAATTTAAAAAATAAACTTGAACTCTTAGGACATACAGTCATGTACGTCCCATGGTGGTTTTTAAATGGCTAGCGTATTGTAAAAATATACATAAAAAGGAAAAGAAAATAATAGCTAAAAATAAATTAGGTAAGATAACTATTGAAAAAGAAAAAAAAATGTATAAGGTATTGACATGAATGGAAATTAGTACCCTTTATTCTATTTTCAGCACATTAAAGAAAGTTTTGCACAAATAATAATTTTTAAAACTACTCGAAACAAAATGCAGGGTACAGAGTGGTTTAAATTTCACGCTACCTGTGATAAAATGTTTTACTTTTTAAATGCTGTTAATTTTAAGTGCAAATTGTTTAGCTTGTTTGCGATACGACTTTTCGGAATGACACGCCATTTTTAGTTTCGTTTTCATTTTCCATGCACACTTTCTTTCAGTAGCTTTTTGTTTGTAGCATGGTCAATATACGTTTTTCCCGGAATTAAGGATTTTTGCTGAATGCAAATTCTTTTCATAATTAACGTATTGATTTTCGGTAGACCTAATTCTTCTGTTCTAACAGCTAACATAGCCTGTGGAATGAAATAACCGGATTTCATCTGGAAAGAACACAGAATCAACTTTTGCAATTTCATTTCCATTCCTTAGCTATTGAGAAAAACTTAATAGATTAGTTTGTTCACGAGGTTTAAATGCTTGAACAACACGAACGTGATAAGCGCGAAGCTCCAATTTCTTCAGAGCTCTGTGAGAAGTTCCATATGATAAATCCGTCTGTGATACGAGTTTTCTGAGACCAGTTGGTTAAATTCGAGTTCAACATTTTGCCTTTCACCTTGTCTATCTCGTGCTGGCCCGGTCGAGATTTGCTTAAACATCTCATGTCTCCGACATTTCCATTTTCCTGAAAGCTAGATATTTATCGAAAGTTTTTTGATTTGTTGGGTACAGAAATATCCAGAAGTTAGTTTTATTGAAAGCCGCAACTGCGGCTTCAAACTTCAAACAAAAAAGTTGGAAATTTTTGCTTAATATTAAAATCTTTTTGACTCTAGGGGAATTCGGAGAGGGAATCGACAACATGACTGAATAGATAGAATCAGTTGAATATGAAGATAACGAGCTGATGTGTGAATCACATGACTTCCTTTTACTCCAATTTAATGTCATTTCCCCATTACTGGCAATTTTAATGTGATTCAATAGTTTACCCTCTCTTTCACCAACAGTGGCCAAATAGAAAAATTAAAAAAAAAATCGCCAAGTTTTTTGGCGAAGAAGACAGGCGATATATCGCCAAATGTCCACCAAATTATAACACCGCATGAGTTTACACCGAAATTAGCAATGATTCCCCCCCCCCCCCAAAAGGGTCAAAAGATCCCTTTAGAAACACCCGAATGCTACCAAAAAGGGAGGTGCACAACTAGACTCCACTAGGAGTCTCCGTACCAAATTTCAACTTTCTAGGACATACCGTTCTTGAGTTATGCGACATAAATACGCACATACATACTAACGTACATACAGACGTCACGAGAAAACTCGTTTTAACTAAAATCTCAATATTCATTCAAGAGTGAGTAAAATGGAAATTACGGTCGATTTTTGAGTAAAAATTTTGTCGCGAATACAATACTTCCTTTTTTGTAAAAGGAAGTAAAAAAAAACGAAGTCATATTTTGGTATAATTCTCTACATAGTCTAATATTTTCGAGGGCCCCAGAAACTAGAGGGCCCTAAGGAGGGTTTTATAGGCCAAATAGCTAATCAGATCCGGATGTTCGCTCTTAGAAGGAAAAAAAATCGTCGCCAAGTTGGCGAAAAAACTTGGCGACCAAAAGCTTGGCGATACGTCACCAAGTGTTTACCAAATTATAACACCACTTAAGTTTGCATTGATATTAACAATGATTTCCCCCCAAAAAGGTGCAAAAGACCCTCTTAGGAACATCCGAAAGCAACCAAAAGGGGAGGTGCACAACTAGACCCCACTACGAGTCTATGTACCAAATTTCAACTTTCTAGGACATACCATTTTTGAGTTATGCGAGATACATACGCACATACGCACATACATACAGACGTCACGAGAAAAGTCGTTGTAATTACCTCGGTGATGGTCAAAATGGATATTTCGCGTGTCTATACATTCTTAGGCACTTTTCCGCATGTGGTCGAATCGAAAAAAAAACTCAACATTCATTTGGGGGTGAGCAAAATGGAAATTAAGGGCGATTTTTGAGTGAAAATTTTTTCGCGAATACAATACTTCCTTTTTTGTAAAAGGAAGTAAAAATAGTGCATCTTACCGAAAAGTATGGTGTTAGCAGCAAGCAAAATAATTTGCATTTAAAATTATTAGTTATTTTTACTTCCTTTTACAAAAAAGGAAGTATTGTATTCGCGAAAAAATTTTCACTCAAAAATCGCCCTTAATTTCCATTTTGCTCACCCCCAAATGAATGTTGAGTTTTTTTTTTCGATTCGACCACATGCGGAAAAGTGCCTAAGAATGTATAGACACGCGAAATATCCATTTTGACCATCACCGAGGTAATTACAACGACTTTTCTCGTGACGTCTGTATGTATGTGCGTATGTGTGTATGTGCGTATGTGCGTATGTGCGTATGTATCTCGCATAACTCAAAAATGGTATGTCCTAGAAAGTTGAAATTTGGTACATAGACTCGTAGTGGGGTCTAGTTGTGCACCTCCCCTTTTGGTTGCTTTCGGATGTTCCTAAGGGGGTCTTTTGCACCTTTTTGGGGGGAAATCATTGTTAATTTCGATGTAAACTCAAGTGGCGTTATAATTTGTCGGACACTTGGCGATATATCGCCAGTCTTTTGGTCGCCAAGTTTTGTCGCCAACTTGGCGACAAATTTGGCGGAGTTTTTTTTTTTTTTTTTGGTTTCAATTTGGTTATTGTTGGTGATATTTAGAGAATAAATATTGAATCACATTAAAATAGCGAATAATGGGGAAATGACATTAAATTGGAGTAAAAGGAAGTCATGTGATGCACACATCAGCTGGTTTAAATAAAATATTTTATATCGATTGAAATTTACATCACTACTCATTTTGAAACAGTAGAAATGAACCACATTCTCCCCCTGTTAATTATTGTATAATTTTTAAATATGTTGTTATTCAATACTTATTGATATTGCATTGAAAAATTAATGTATATTGTGGTAAAGAATTTAAATATATTTAAATATACAATATTTATATATATATTATAACACACAAAATTTATATTTTAAAATTTCCTTACAGAATTCACGATTCTGATAAATCAGAGCATCATTCGAAAGACAAAGAGTTATTTAATTTCGTATCACATCATGACGATAGAGGTAAGTAAATAATATGTAGCCTTATTTTTAAATAAGAAAAAACGTACTCGGATTTGAAAGACATGAGCACTTGTTGTTTGTGTGAAAGTTTCTTTTCTTATAGATTTAATTTGTATATTCTCTAGAAAAACATTGAAGGTTTCAAATTTTAGCAAAACCTGTGTACTATTGATGATGATCAATTTGTTGTCTTTAAACATGCTTTGAATTTATTGCTTTAACTTCTTAAAAATGGCTGCAAGGCAAGGGTTGAAGGGAGCTAGTAAAGCACATTTATGAAATTTCGTACTAAACTTACTGAAGCTACAAAATTAATAATGCATTTGTCTAAATTCTTTTATTATTTTAAATGAAAAGAGTTTATTTTATCCCCTTCAAACTTTCAGAAGAAAAATAAAGGAAAACCAAACAATTATATTTCTATTTTCTCCACCCCTGATCTATAGCAGTGCCTTTTTTTTTATCATAAACATTTTAATCTTCTATTTTATCTTGATTTTCTAAAAAACACTTATAAAATGCAGTTTAGTCACTTTGAATTTATACAGAGTTTTTTTTTTTTTTTTTCAAACATTTCGTTTCCAACATAATATACTAATATTTCGCCATTTGGAACAAAAGAACAAACAGAGATTTTTCACGCCTCTAATTCGTGAAAAACACATTAAAAATCCAAAATGTCTCAATCATTTAGTGAAGTTTTTTTCATGCTTTGTATTTAAAATGAAAAAAAAAGAGAGAAATAGCTTCTTGGAAAATGGGGGAAAAATAATTTGTTAAATTTATTAACAAAACAAACTTCATATTTATTATTATTTTTCATTGAGTTTGGCAACAATTAAAAAGCGGGAGAATTATAGCAGAAAAAATAACTTAAGAAATAGTCTTTAATAAAAATATTACATGTTATTTTTTTTTCTACAAAATATTTTTTAAGTGTAATATATCACATTATAGTACTACTTACTGTTTTCATATGTTCCACTCTTCCGCAATGAATTTCTCTCCTCTAAAAATTTTAAGGAGTATTTTTACGTTTTGAAAAAAAAATTGTATTATATACAGTGCGCATATTACGTACTATACCTTTTAATATGGTTCATTGTCTTTTTATCGTTCATGCATTTTTACCTGAATAGCAAAATCATTGCAGCAATGCCATGTGAAGAAGGAAAATCCTTTTATTCACTTCACTTCATTGAATTATCTACTAAGGATCTTCTTTCTATGCCCAAAATCTTAATTATGTGAAGTCGTCTGTAAAGAAAAGCTTATTCAAGCGTCCTTATGCGGTAACTAGGAAGATTTAGAAATTAATCTAATGATGGGAACATATTTTTGTTTATCAATACAGAGTTTTGCTCTTAGCTGTTGTTAGTGAAGTTTTCTTTCGTTCCCTTGCATTTCCTTGGGCAAAAAAAAAAAATAAGTTAATTGAAAAAAAAAACAGTTGACTTTACATTTGAAAATTCATTATTGATAAATAAGGTAAAAATTAAATTATGCTATCATGTGTGCGTGTATGGGGTATTTTTCCTTCTTTTTAAAAATTTTTTTCTATTAAGGATTTGATGGTTTATTATAATTTTTTTTGCATAAAACGAAATATTGCCACCTGTTTTATGTATAAACAATTACGACTTCAGAATAGTTGTCACAAAACGTGGTGGCGTCAATATAAAAGTTTTTTAAGAGGATTAATAATTCTAATGAGAGCTCAAATAATTCAATTGATGAAATATATATTTATTTTATGCAATTCTGTGTGACACTGCCCACCTCCTTTCTGTTTAAAACACGAGTTGCTCTAAAAATATTCCTATTTAAAGTGCAGTAAGTTTCCGCCACTAAAACAGAGCTAAGGTAAAATTACTAGAATATATGCTTGTGTATTGTTTCTGTTTCAATTTAGGTTTTGTTGGGATCACATTACTTCTCAAAAGTTTTAAAATTTCATATTGCCCTTTTAATAGGTAATTCTTACTGTCTCACTTTTCCTTTCATTCTCGCTATATAGCTTCGGTAATTAAAGTCACTGGAATAATTCCTTGACAATTATTATCCTTGGTAATTCCTCTAAACACAACCTTTTTTTTTTCTGTGTTAAAAAAATTCTTCAACGAAACGAAGGAAAAAAAAACGTAAATGTACTCTAAACCAGCCTTTTTTGACATGAGAAATGGCAAGAACTTTGGAAAAAATTCGCAAACCGGTGATGTTTTTTCTTCTTCTTTTCTTGTCCTTCATTCTCTCTTTCTTGTTGCAAAAGGAAAAAAAATCTTACATTTGATACAAGTAAATACTTGTGAAAAAATTTTTTTGCGAACGACTGAGTTTTTTTTCCTTCCTTTTTTACAAAATATAATAATAATAATAATAATAAAGGAATTAATAAATAACTATAAAAGTTTGCTTGGTGGGAAAGAAGTTTTACAAAATATATTTAAACATTAAGATTAAGATAAAGTAATTTTTGTAATAGTTACACAGAAATGATAAACGTTGCTGAAAAATCATAGAAAAGTTCGAAAATTAATCACAAATTTCATGCATAAGATAAAAGATGTAGTATCGGATGTTATTTTTGTTACTAGAAAGTCGCCCTTTAAGGTATGACAGGTGAAAATTGCTTCTACATTTGTACGAAGCCATTTCCTGTTTGCTGATATTTTAATAACTGAAAATGTAACTTTAACTCCAGTGAATTGACCCTAAGCTCCAGTAGGTAGCGTTCATTGTTGACCATTTTTTCGTTTCTTCATTTCCCTGAAATGGCACAGTCTTATCAGTAAAACAGTTAAGTTACCGGATCGAATTCAGCCTTGTCACAATAAAGCCTTTCCCTGCATGCAACATATTATCAAATTAGCATGCCGTGGCGCGAGTTTTATTGATGAAACACGCGGGTTACTCGATCATCGGCTATTATTTATATGAGGATTATGGTGGGTTTTTTTTTTCTTTCGAATAAAGAAAAGTTTTACACGTGGACCAGCCAAAATCTGAGGAGCAGTCAAGTTTCTGTATGGACTACAGGTTGAGAATCGCTGCTCAAAACCATCCTCTTTACAATTTATTTCTTGGTTAAAAATTGACTATTAAATTATTTTGGAAAGAAAATCTTCCGCAACTATAGTGCAGTTTACAGTTATACAAATGATAGTTTGATTTTTTTTAATGCAGATTTGAAATCGTCTCTTTCTCCCTCCCCCCCCGAAACTTTTCCACTTTTCCATTTATTCAACCACCATTTGCTTAAAAATAGAGAAATTGATGTACAAATTAAAAGCTAATTTAAATAACAAGACAAATGCAATACCATTCAAGTGTTTGTGTGTCAAAAATAATTTATGACCATTGTTATTTTTTTCATTCATTAAATTTGGGACATTCTTTCCACCAGAAGAGTGCCATAAAGCTGCTTTACACAAATGTGGCCAGACTTTCTTGAGAGCACACAAGTTGCTGTCTTACCTCGACGACGACAGAGTAGCTTTTAGAACGAAGTGCGGGGTCAGAACAGTAAGTATTTATTTAATATATCTTTTTGTCGTGTGAAATATTTAATAAATTAAACATTATTCTGTAAAATAATGTCTAGAACGTTTTTGTATGAAGTATTCAACAAATTAAAAATAACACTTCAAAATTATAATATAACATTGTTATTAGCAAAAAAAGTATTTTTTCCCCGCTGCGCTTAATGTCAAAATATTTTTATACCATAAAATAAAGAACCGCTTCTACATTTTTCAAGGGCCCATTTTCAGTCGAACCTTTTTCTAGAAAGTACGTGGAAAAATACAGAATTTTTAATTAACGGGACCAACGTTATACCGATTACGAATGAATTAGGAGTAGGACTGACAAATGTAACGCATAAATGAAGAACGCGTGCGTAAATGATGTTTTAATATACTATTTTAATTATCTTTGTTTTAATATACTAAACAGTTGTATACTATACTAGTTTTATTAGTATTGTATTATTTGGATAGAAAACGAATTCTCAATAATGGATTTTTGTTTTGCTCTTCCAGGGGAAAAGTTAGACAAGTTAGTTAAGTAGTTAGTTAGCAAATTATTTTAATTAAGAGTTAGTAAATAACCTTAGTTAAGTAGTTAGTTAGTAAGTTAAGTTAGTTTATTCTTCTCTAAGAAAGATAGTTCAATTTAAATGTTTATACAACGAAACTAACTGCGCTGCCTCGTTTTCATTGGGTCAATAGGCAACATTTATCATAGTCATTATCATCATCATTGTTTTTTTATTTGATAATCAACTAGTTGCCTTCAGCTACCAATAAGTGTCTATTTTGGGAGAACTGATTATGTTTTTGAAGGGATGGAGTTTTAGGAAAGAAATTTCAAACTAATAATAATACAATATAATAATGATGATGATGATGCCGATGATGATGATGATGATCATCATAATAACGATAATAATAACAATGATCATAATAATGGTAACAATGATGATGATGATAACAATGATCATAATAATGATAATAATAATGATGATGATGATAATAATAATAATAATTATGATGATAATAATAATAATAATAATAATAATAATAATAGTAGTAGTAGTAATAATAATAATAGTAATAATAATAATGATGATGATGATAATAAAAATGATGATGATGATCATAATAATAATAATAATAATAATAATAATAGTAATAACAGCTAGCTATAACTTTCGCCACACTGCTTTATGAGTAACTGGCTCAACAAAACAATTTAATGAAAAGCTTGCTGTATTATTACTCATCGAGTTGCAGAGTCACAAAACATGGTCGACAAATACCGAAGCTTTAAAGTACAGATGTCCCTCGTATAACACGGTTAATTCGTTCCGCGTAGTATCGAAACCGTGTTATGCGAGCCTTTTTTAAAAATAACATTTTTACTTATTTTAATATTAATTATGTACGTGCATGAGAAAAAATCAGGTTAAGATGTTTCGTGTCATATCGAAACCGTGTTATACGAGACTTAGAAATAATGAAAATCAAGGGATGTGTACCCTGTAATATCGAAACCAAGTTTCATAAAAACAAAGTAAAAATTTGTTAGAGTTATCAACCACTAACAGAATGTATTAAACAAAATTGAAATTCCATCTTTTATAAATATAACATTTGAGTTATATCAAAACCATGAAGTATTAAATTCAAGTTTCGTACCGTGTAATATCGAAACCGTGTTATAATAGTCGCAAATTTGACACCGTGTAATATCGGAACCGTGTTGTAGAAATACCGTGTTAGACGAGGAATACCCTGTATACTCGTACATTTGTAACGTCTTATTTTGAGAATTTTATACATAAGAGATTGTTTCATCAGGTCATTAAATTGGAGCATTAGTTATAACGATTTCCTTTTTCTTTTTCTAGGCATTCTTCGACTGCTTGAAAACGACGAGAGAGAAAATATGTGAACGGCAGTACAAACACTACTACAAATTCGAACCCGACTTCCGAAAGAAATTGACCGATACCTTGTGGGCGACACGTGTCTGCGTACTCGGTGTTAAAAGCTTCCGTTCCTTGTAAAATTGCCAAATTAAATTATCTTGTGTTGTAATGGAGTTTTGTATTTACTATATTACAATTTAAAAGTGTCAAACTCAGTGGCTGGAAGTGGCGCGCTACAAGCAGCGACGAAACTGTAGTAGCTGCATTTTTTAGTAGTTTTTAGTGTAGCGCAATACTTTTTCAAAAAAGTAGCGTAGTGAGTATATCAATACAAAAAAAATAGTCGTTTGTAGCGATTTCTGGAAACTACTTTTAAATAAACTTAAAAAAAAAAAAAAATCAAGGTACAAACGAATTTGACTGGCGCAGATTTTGCACAAGTACATCAGCGGATGCAATGAGAAATACGACTCGTAAAAATACGAGCGGACCTATGGCATATCATTTTGACGCCATATCGTCGCCTCAGAGCAACAGTAAGACATCTAAAGCCATGGTTTCCTAGAAGCGAATCGCCGATCTTCGACCCCGCTCCACGCCGCGACGCTGAGTCAATTGGATTTCGGCTGGGCCATTCAGGACGTCGATTTGCTCGGGCGTGCATGTGCAAAAGAATCAAGTTCTTGCCTCGGCGAGTAGTGACGCTGACGATCGGCGTATTCGCTCCTAGGAAACCAATTCTTAATCCCAGGAATAACAGTAAGATATCCTACTGTTGCTCTGAGGCGACGATACGTTCTATCTGTTTGACACCACTAGTTTGTTTTCAATCGTAATTTTCATTTTTCGCCAATTGAACAAAGCTTAAATTAAAAAGAAAAGTATATGAATTAGCGATAACCGCCAATGTAATAACTCCTTTGTTTTTTCTAGCTGCCGAGAATGTTTCGTGGATGAACGTTTTAGACTTGAAAGGGATTATTTTCGCGAAAAGGAAGATATCGCGAGTTAAAAATTTCGAGAATTTTATATGAGCAGGTTGAAAGCTGAAAAACAAAAATATTTCGCGAGGCAAAAATTTTTGTGACTACGATCGACGGGCACGCGAAAATCGCGAAAATTAAGTCTCCCGAAAATAAGTGCTTTTACACTATTCACTAAATAAAGAAGCTACTGTAAATGTTGTAGAAGAGGATGATACTGAACTGCCCTGGCCGGCTTACAGTAAACACGAGCAATACAGTAATATACAAGAGTATGATAACGGACATTTTTGGAAAAAAAAGAAAGAAGTAATAGATAATTCTTAGTGTTCAGATGAGCTAATATATCAATCTAAACCTTTTTTCGTTCAATCCTCGTACGGTGTGTGTATGAGGGTGTCTCAAAAAAAAAATCGAAAGTTGATATTTCAAGACGCACACCCTCTTATGTTTCTTTTTGCGTCAATACAATGGGGTCGATTCCGGAATTTTAAAAGTATTTTTTTTTTTCTGAAAGAGCGTGCTTAAAAACTTGGGATTCAACCATTCTTTAAATAATTTGACAAAGTTAGATATTTTTTAACAATTATTTTAAACGGTGCAATTTCATTATTTACGCTTCTGCACAAGGCATCACTAATGATGAAATGCCATTCACTGATGTCATTATCACAGAGCGCAATATTTAATTCGCATCTTTACTCACATGTAATGGCAACGATATGGTTGATAGCAAGCGTAGAGTGCAATATTTAATTCGCTTCTGAATTATCATAACCTGGTAACGCGGTAAACAGCCAGCGTAAGAATTCAGCTCGCCAGTGGAGATGCGCCAAAGTACATAATTTGTGACGTCATAAAGATCACGTCTTGTTTATAAAATCGGACATTTGAAAAAAAAAAATAATTAAAGATTAAGCGTTGGGAAAATGAAAGTTTTTTCTCTCTCCATGTTTTTTTTTTTTTTTTTTTTTTTTTGCTTATTCTATCAATTTCAGTGACTAACATTTTATTCATGTAATGCAATCCAGTTTTTCTTTTGAATTAAAATAAAATTACCTTCAGAAGGGACCGATGGGACTAATGCTGCTTTGCAGACTGTACTTCAGACGATGTTAACTTTCTCTTTTTAGAGCAATCCTTTTCGTCATTTTAATTTTTTTCTTTGGGTTTAAAAAAGCTTTTTATCGGTTTTGCTCGCTTCATTATGCAACAACTTTCACTTAGAATGTACTATTTTAAATAGACTGTGCGTTTCCAAAAGAATAGGCAGTAAATACTGGCTGAAAAATCAATGACTCCTTAAACTCGCAATAAAGCACTTAATAATGTTATAATAGAATAAATACCTAACAAAACTAATAAAGAGGAATTTTAATCAAGAGCCCATATTGTCTTTAGTATCGATTTCAAATTTTCACCATCATATTTCAAATTTCTATAAAAAGTTTCTTAAAGCCCCCGTATTTCAAAACCTCTTTATCTCGATTTTTTTCTTTAATGTGAAATTCGAAATCTACAGATTCGACTGTAGGCAATATTCCCACTGCGCGGCTCATAAAATTAAACATATTTAACAATTTGCAGAATCTATGACAAAGAAAGGCTGCATATACGTGGATTTAACAAATCAATCTCATTTCTAAAGCAAAGTTTCAAATTTCACTCAATTATCAAAAAATTGTCTGAGCAGAGGGAGGCGTCTTTATGCTTGAGGGTCACACATGGAGCAGATTTTCAATGGCATTGGGGGGGGGGGGGGGAAACGAAGTGAATTTTTGACCTTTGTTACTCAGAAAACAGTCGTTTTGATTTTTTTCTTCTTCTTTTTTTCTTTCTCTTCCCTCTTCTTTTTTTCTTTTCTTTTTTTTTTTTTTTTGAGGCTAACGTTTCGGGGGGGGGGGGGGGGGGGGGGTTTGTCCCCAAACTCCCCCCTTAGCTACGCCCCTGATTTTAAGTACATTCTATTTTTACTATTCATTTGCAAATGTTGATCTAAAAATATGTTCGCTAATAATTTTTGAACTTGCTATTTTATTTAAATTGATATGTAATTCGATAAAAACATAAATAAATTTTTATAAAAAATATAAACAGATATTTTTTCGAAGAAAATTATAAATTTTAGGCTTTAAATATTCTTGTGGTACATGTGGAGGGTGGGGTATAGGGGCAACGTTTTGTCAACAGAAATTTCGAGTTTCTAAAAAAAGGGTTTTTTTTTTTCGATAGCATAGATGTGCCTAGCATACAAGTGCCGGTATATACTTTCAGGTGCAAGTCAGCACGGATTGCCGTTGTTCAAATTATGTGGAAACTTTCTTTCACAATCGTTTTTGACATAAGAGAAAAAATATAAGAGGATATGCGACTTGAAAATCTACTTTCATTCTTTGTGGGACACCCTAATGTGTATGCTTTTTATTTACTTATTTTTTGAAAAGTAGCGAAGTAGCGACTACATTTCAAAAGTAGTTTGTAGTTGCTACATTTTGAAAAAATAGTTGTAGTTGTAGTTAACTACATTTGTAACAAAGTAGTTGTAGTTGTAGTTCGCTAAAAAAAAAATGTAGTTTTTCCAACCACTAAACTACACACCCAAAACTAATTTATTCATGCTTTAAGAGTTTCCTCCGAGAACTGTAGGCGCATAGAGAGACGAGTAAAAACAAAAAGTCTTTATATCTACATAATTCTTCTAATTGTAATTGGTTTCACAGTTAACAGAATATTTTTGAAATGAAGATTCAGGTACGCCCCAATGGAAGGTCACTGTGACTTCCCAGAAATTTGATTACTCGGCAATTTTTTTTCCAACGATACGTCAAATTTGGGGACATAATTTCAGTATTGCACTTTTTAAATGCCAGAATGTCCTTTTTCATTGGATGCATGTACTTATAAGTGCATTTACAGAATTTTCTCATTCGGAAAAATTTGGAGTTCCAGGTGGTTATTTTCACTCTCCCAAAGATTTTAAGTACGTGTGAGGATTTTTGCGTTTTGGATATCTTTTGTTAACCAGGCTGTTGGCTGGGAACGTCATAGGAGGTCTACAGATGACTATATACGTTATTGACCCCTAACGTCTTTTGATAACTGTGTGTTGATGTTGATCGGGAATGTCATCAGCATGGCTTCTGATAACTATGCGTTGTTGACTGAAAACGTTACCTAACGTCTTTTGGTGACTATGCGTTATTGACCGGGAATGTCATCTGAGGTTTTTTGTCAACTATATGTCGTTGACCAGGAACTTCATCAAACGTTTTTTGACAACTATGCGTTACTAGCCGGGAATATCATCCATTGTCTTTTGACAACAACGCGTTATTAGCCGGGAACGTCATTCAAACGTCTTTTAATAACTATACGTTGTTAACGAAAAACGTCATCTAGCGTCTTTTAATAACTAAACGCTATTGCCTGGGAACGTCATCTAACAGCTTTTGATAACTATTCATTGTTTGCCGAACACGTTATCTGATGTCTTTTGATAACTAAACGTCGTTGACAGGAACGTCATACGTGTTTTGGTAACTAGAAGTTGTTGACAAGAACGTCATTAGATCTCCTTTTAACAATCGAAAGTAATTGACATATAGTATTTTATTCAAATTGGGTTTATCGTTAATTTGCGTTTGCAAGCCTACACAGTCTGTTATATTCTTAAAAACTGTTAAACATTTTAATAATATATGTGCAAATTTCCTAACAAATATAATATACGAGCGGTATTCAACCTTTTGCACTTTTGAGCACTTTGAGTTTATCGTCTTTTGAATGAACCTCTTGATCAAAAAGCAGAAAATAATAGGATATCAAAGCTGTACACTCAACTGAAAATTACAAAAATTTTCTTGCACCTTTATTTTAGCGCAATTCAACAAACATCTTAATCAGATAATGAATGGTGGCAGTTAATGTGGTCTTCCGTTTTCTGAAATATATACTATGAATGTGAAAAACAAAAGTAACAATATTTTATAATGTAACAGATCAATAAAAATGATTTTTAAAAACCGGATTGATTTTTTTTATTGCGAAGTATTTTTTACATCTGGAATAATCATTTTAATCTTCTCCCAAACCCGTCTATACCCTGATTTGTTACACCACCTTCAACATCGAAAATTTTTCTACAGTGTAGACAGTCCCGTCATTTCAAATTTTTACAGGAACGTCAAAGGTTACATACTCGAAAAATATTTTATAGGAAAGCAGCAGAAACCACGCCCGACATATAGATAAATCCGTGTAGTATTAGTTTCTCAAAACAGGGAAGGGGGGGAGGGGGTCCCCTCGTGACACCCCTAAATGACAGGCCTGCTGAGGGAGATCGAGTAGAGTTGATACTAGAGCTTTAATTTTCCAGTGCGCATTGGCCTAGAACTGAGAGTTGGTTGAGAGTTATTCTTAACAAATCGTTTTTGAGCACAAGAGTAAATTTTTAGTGATTATATCATATTAAGCAAGATGCTCCTGTGTTCCTTAAATAGGAGGCTTGATTTTGCTTAGTAGAAATGCAATATGAGAAGCTGTCTTTTCACCGTTTTTGAGTCAATGCAAAGCCGTGATTAAGGGGAGGATTTTAAGGGTTCAACCCCTCCCATTGGGAAACAAGTAACAAATAATAATAACTTCGTTTCTGATAAACTAAAACGTACCCTCGGTTGGGTATGTTGAAAGCTGTTATAATTTCGTACTCTCTGGGTCACACGGTATTGCTCGGGTGCAAAGATAATTAAAACATAAAAAATAAACCCAATTTTGAAAATAATTTGAATAAAAATTTAGTAAATAGCACATAATGTTCACTACTTGTTTACCTTCTTAAGTTCTAAAGGTTATTTAGGTTTCTTTCATATTTAAAAATAAAATTTTGCCAATGAAATCTGTCACAACATAAATCAAGCAAACAACGTTAGCCTTATTTTTCCTTTATAAGAATCTTATTTAACTATACATCAAAGGAGGGCTTATGGTATACCGGCCTCACGACTCGTGTTTTTACTCTTCTTCTTTCAATAAAAAACACAAGCATCTGTGTTTTTAATCCCTTTATACGAATAAGAGTTGTTTTGTTATTTGTATAAGGTTTGTTAAATAATAATGTTAATAAATTGCTATTTCAATTCCGTGGGAAAAGTTTCAGGAGAAATCAATCGAAATATGTGCTATAAAAAAGCTTTGGAGTAATTTATTTTTTTAAATTATACCTTAAAAGTTTCTCCTAAAAAATCTTAGAAATTCAGTTTAAGAAAAAAGGAAATGTATTTGTTTCTCAGCTGTCGGATCTCTTTTGTGTTTATTGATAATTTAAGGCAATTTAAAGTTAAAAAAATAAATTCCTAATCTAATAATTCGGGTTCGTGAGGTGTAGGTATTTGAATACATAATGTAAAATTTTAATTCAATTATTTCAACAAACAAACTTTATTAAGTTGTCAAGCATGATTGTTTGTTAAATTCCTGATGGTATTTCAAACATTATCCTTTGAAAATTTTTATTTTCAAAATTAATTAAAAAGGTTAATATAGGGCGTCTTTAAGGAGAGAGCCAAGTGGTCCTAGAATCTCCCAAAATTATTTTAAAACCACTCATTGAGATTAAGGATTCAACATTTCTAAACTTAAATTTGTAAATTTCTAATAATATTTGGCTCGGCTCCTTCCAAAATAAATCTTGTTTTCGTTTATGTACGTAAAGGTGCTTGAATTTACAAAACAAATTATTGAATAAAAAAATAGCAGATTGATATTTGAAATTACATTTTATTTTCTTCAACTGACGCTTGGACGCGCCACTGTTCAGCTTCCCATCCCAGCTTTTATTTAAAACGCTGACTAGAGCTTTCATAACCTTGAGCCATATTCTTACAGTTCTTCCGATTCTACCTAAAAATGTATAAATTATCTCAAATTTTCAAGCAAAATTGGTCATTGCACCAATTTTTCTTCAATGAAGACAAGAAAAAAAAATATTTTGTTTGAATGAAATAACTTTTATACATTTATAAGGTTCACACGGAATTCTAGAACTTGTTTTTATTTTGAAATCTGTGTTATCTGGAGTTTGAACTTTTGAAGGTGACGGCTGATGGAAAGCAAAAAGTTCGGAAAAAAGTAAACCAAAAAATAATCCCGTACTATAGTACATTTTGTGTCTTTAATCAGCTTTGATAATGTTTTTCACTACATTGTCCTAGTGCTCCTGTGGCCTAATGGATAAGGCGTTGGCCTCCGGAGCCAAAGACTGTGGGTTCAAGTCCCACCAGGGGCGTTTGAAATTTTCCAATATTACGCCTAGATCACCTGCTTGATTTATGGTGCTCGTAACATTTTCCTTTTACTGTAAAAGATGAAACATCAGTTCCAAGTAGATTTTTTTTTCGGGGCATTTTCATATCCCATTGCTTTTTCAGACTGCACAAATTTTTCATGCTGTGTTCAATTTCGGAGTAATTTTAACCTATCTGCAAAAAAAACCCCTTTAAATTTAATTGTTTTCCATTCAATTTCCGTGAATTTTTTTCGTTGAACAAATTTTAACATTGGTTTAAAATTGTTTGGAAACTTAGTAAACGATTCTTGTTTAATGTATCCTTACGCATGTAGCGACATCTGTGAATGTAGAAATGGACTAAAAATGTTTCATGCACATTAATGAAAATTGAAAGAAGATACATATATTTCATTAGGGGTGTGCACGAGAGGGAGTGGGGAGGGAGGGGGGGGGGAGAAAGGGCACCTGTTGTTTTTCAAAATTGTCTAGAAATTACAATAACCTCACCGTTCATGAATCATTTTGAAACTATATGCTTCTTTACCCACCATATTTCTTAAGAGTTATTAAAATTAAATTTTTCAACCGAATTCAGGATCGTGATGAATGTTCAAGTTGTCAAAAAAAGTTTCTGGAGAGTCAAAAAAAAAAAAAAAGGCATGAAAATAACCACGAATTTTTTTTAACCATTTTATAAACTAATAAAATTAGCAAAAATAGTAACAGTTTATTTTGGTTTTTCAGATATCAAAAAACTTTACAGCTTAAATTGACAAAAAGTTTCATTTTTTAATTTCTTATTAACTATGAGTGAAATGCATAGTAATAGCAGTAATGGAGTTGTTTCCTTCATTCAAAAGTACTAGTTTAAATCACTAAAATTGGTTGAACAAGCAAAAAAAAAAAAAAAAAAAGGAGCGAGAAATTTTTTTTTATTTTCTCAACGTTCAATTTCAAATTATTTTTCCTAAATGTCCGATTTTGGAAATCAAGCTTGGTCTTTATGACGATACAAGTGATTTACTTTGGCGCGCTACTCCACTGGCACGTTGAATGTCACTTGCTGTCTATCGCGTTTCTACGACATAATAATCAAGAAGCGAATTAAATATTGCGCTCTACGCTAACGGCAACAGTGAATAACATTTCATCACTTGTGATATCATGTACTGCAGTGTTAAAAATGAAATTAAATCTGCGCACCGATTAAAATAATTATTAAAAAATATTAAACTTTGCCAAGTTATTTAAAAAATGGTTAAATCCTACGTTTTTAAGTATGCTCTTTCAGAAAAAAAAATCCCTTAAAATTTCGGAAACAACCCAATTCTGCCTTAGCTCACCGCTACGGTAATAGGACTGTAACTTGTAGTTTAGAATGCTGTAGTTTTAATATTGAAAGTTCACAAAATTATTATTATTGAGCAATCACGATTGCTTATTGTCCTCACTTGACCGTTCTTGACGTTGTGGTTCCTTTTTCAGCTTGGACCAGGGGCGTCTGCAGCACCACCTTCCACCGTCCTCTGCAGGCGGCGCGGCTGCTCCGGTCCGGAGCTATCCGCTTCTCTTGGTCGGAGGCGTCCATGTCCTACACACACTCATGCTCACACACGCACACACATACACACACACGACTTCACACACATACACTCACACACGCTTACGTGCATACACACAGGTCTACGCACACACACAAGCCTACACACTTACACACACAACTATGCACACGTAACCGCCCAGGAGGAGAGGCAGGCTTGAGGGGGGGGGGGGAGGACAAGAGCCGTCTCTAGAAACAATAACTCCAATGAGTAGGGTCCTGTCGCAGTTCGTGATTGCGAAAAACATAATTTGAATTCAAAATTTCAGAATTCAAATTAATTTTCTTTCTTTCTTTTTAAGCAATCACGATTGCTTATTGTTCTCATTTGACTGTTTTTGGCGTCTTTTGATTTTTCCCACCGCCACCCCCCACAGCATCACCGTCGACGGGCTCCTCACGATGCTGCTCCTATAGCGAAAGCCGTCTCAAGGTTGCATCCATGTCC